>NC_135787.1:165966057-166267692 GCF_051106095.1 Pogona vitticeps | reverse complement strand
TGATTTTCTATCTTTATAACAGCTGGCAGGGGGAGGGGGAGGAAATATTTATGCAAATAAAAACAGGGCATGGAAAGAACCAGAGAATTGAGGACGGTGTCTGGTGGGTCATTTTCAAATCGGGCACTCATATAAAGAGACTTTATAGCTCACACACTTCAAAGATGGCAGTGGCGGGGGGGAATAGAAGCAATTTCAGAATTTAAATTTCAAACAATATTGAGCTGTATCCAATGGTCAGGCTTAATACATGAAGGAAACCACCCTGCCCTGTGTTACTGTGCTTTCTTCTCTCTTTAGAGTTCTTAAACATCCATCCTCAGTAATGACTGTGTCTTCCACAAACATATTTTGCATTTTACAAGAAGCTTCGCCTCCTCCTTGCACACCCTAGTTATTATTTGGGACAGGCAAAATAGAGGCTGCTACTGTCCCCAGTGCCTACAACAAGTCTTGGGTTTATATTACAAGCTTCTGCTTCCAGAATTATTTGATGATCTGACTTCCTCAAACAATCATATTTTATGCACTCCTGTAAATGTGAAGACATCACACATAAGTTTTTTATACCCCCTGATTTATATGCCCGTCACGTGTCTTTCGGGCTTATGATCGTTTAGCAAATGTGGTACCCATATCTTGCCAGACAAGAGATACAGGCCTAGAGCTCTAATCTTTGAAGGATGAAGCCCCAAGAGCCAAACCAGTTGTTTGCCTCTCATCTAAATAGACAGTACTGCAGTTGCTGCTGTATAAATAGTAATGGAGGCACCCAGAGGCAAAGTAATGAGCCCAAAATCACTCTAAGAGTCAGTGGCTGAGAAGAATCACCATTTCCTGGTATAGATCTCTATAAAGCTGTGGTTTAGCCCTGAACAGAGTCTAGCCCTGAACACAAATTGTGTAAGACTTCTCTTGGGAGTGACAATGAAGAAGACATTATATCAGTATGGAAGTTTTAGTTAACAACAGCAAACTGCAAAAAGAGAGAGAAGGAGAGAAACAAAAGCTAATGTTGAGGATGTCGATGATAGTGTGTCTTCGTGTTGAGGCTGATTTATGGCAACCTTTCCCATGGTTTTCTATGTATAGATTACTTAGAAGCGGTTGATCATTCTCTTCTTCTGGGGGTGTTCTGGTATCATGCAGCTTGCCCAAGGCCACATAGGCTGGCTCCTGTCCCAGGAGGCACAGTGGGGAACTGAATTCCCAGCCTAACTCACGAAGCTATCCACCCAGCTTAATAAAATATAAATGCTTTTAGAAAACAACAACTCAGGATCAAGTTCCTCTCCTTTGATTATGGATATTGCTGTACATTGGCTATTCATTCTTTTTCAATGCTCAGGCAATTACGTAAATCAAAGATGTGCTCCCTTACAGTCTCCATTAATGCAAGTACATTGAGTGGAAAGACCAGCAAACTATTGCCTTCCTTATTATCAGTGATTCCATCTATCACCCCCTGTGGTTTTGGACTACATTTCCAAGAATGCCGCAGCTAGCAAGACCTCTGCCATGCTGGCTGGGAAATTTTGGGAGCTGTAATGGAGGGATGGGGCAAGGCTGGAAAGCTCAATGGTTTAGGCATCTGGCTACAGAGTCAGAGGTTGGGAGTTTGATTTCCCACTGTGCTTCCAGGGAGAAGAGCCAGCCTATGTGGCCTTCAGCAAACTGCACAGTCTGAGGGCACACCCAGAAGAAGGGAATGGTAAACCAATTCTGAGTATTCTGTACCTGAAAATCCCTGGAAAACATTGCCATAAGTAAGAATTGACTTGATGGGATATGATGATGATGCTTAATTTTAAAATGAGGATACTTTCCAAACTCCAAATAATATCTAGCTGTCTTATGTGGAGTCTTAAGTGAGAAGGCAGTGTATGATCAAGCCATTGGATAGTCCAGATAAGCACAAACATGAAATATTATGGGGAGGCTGCCAGGGGCCCACCAAGGTCCAACACTGGACATAGACCCCTTGCACACAGTGACCTGGAACAGCTACATTATTTTCTCACCATGTTCCAGAACCATGCTACATGGCTAAGGCACAATGTAAACAAAGACTGGAACCTATTTTGACTATAGTTCCTAGAATCCCTGAGCCAGCATAGCCAGACGCTAGGAAATTCTCAGAACTGTGGTGAGCTTTTCCAAGCTTTGATTATGTAAACTATAATGGTAGTTCCAAGCCTCCCTTTACGCCTCCTCTTGCCAAACTCCACCATTGCTAGCTAAAGGTACTGAGGCCCATCACCATAGTAGATGGTCTACCAGAAGACATGCAGACAAGGGAAGAGGCATCTCAAAACAGGAGCTGACCTACTAGGTTAAGAAAATCCAAGTCTTCACAGACTATTTTGCTCATATTTCCTTTTTCCTATCTTGCCAATTATATTTCAGAACCCATTATCCTATCATTGTCCCTTAAGCATATTGCACCTGCCAAGCCCACACTTACTTAGCAGCTGGTAAAGGTTTTCTGGGGTCAAAAGCTAGAATCCCTTATCTTCGATGAGGATTGAATTATGTTCATCCCACTGTGGTAGCTCAGCCCTAAACTGAAGGCTTTCTTCCACTCTACAGCCTGCTTCATCTTCGACCCCTTGTCAAAGAGAAAGCTTAGTACTAATTGTGCCACGTAAACTAGCTCATGAGAAGTGCTATGAAACACTCCTTTCTTCTCTAGGCCTTCAGCAAGCTCTCTGAGGAGCAGGTGTTGAAGATGCTCAAGCAGAACCAATTAGCAGCTGGAAGATAGTCGATCCACTGACCTAATAAAGGCAACCTAATGGCAAATGGTGTTCATTGTCTTAGTTCTAAACCTGGCGGGGGTGGGGGGAAAGCATCACAGCAATAACAGTAGAGTTTGGGAAAAGTTACAATTTAGAACTAGGGTGGTGAACATCCTGGTTTGTTTACTGCCACAACAGGTGTTTGGTGGTTCAGAGCTGGCACCCACTCAGAAGAAGTGTCCTGATTCCCTGTCCTTCCTCCTCTGGGTGTTACTTTGGAATGGGCACCCCCTCCCCAGAGAGAATGGGGTGCCAAACCACAAAACACCTGTTGTAGCAGTAAATGAACCAGGACAAACGGCCGGATCAACAGTTCATGCCCATGTCTATTTTGCACTATAACTCCAGAACACCACCATCCAATTTTTGTTTTGGGAACGTCTGGGGACTGGAGTAAAAAAAAAAAATCAGTTTTTTTCCAAGTTCTGAATAACAGAATGTATTACCAACACCTTTTGGACTAAGGATCTAGTTACGTATGGTGTATCTAATCACACAATAGCCAAAATGGCCACATATATGTTGTCCAAAAAAAGGGAATGCATTATCCAAAAAAGAGGAAATACCCTGACTCACAGAGAAATATTTTGATCTTATAGGAAGTGTTATCTGTTTACCATAGACTATACACAAATACACATTTTCCCACATTGGCATCACATGAGCCATCACATTAGATTGAATGAATGAAAAGGGATGAACCAATCTCTATTTTTGGACTATAACTCCCAGAATCCCCATTTCCTATGTGTATGCTGGCTAGGGGATTTGAGCAGCTGTAGTCCACAGCCCTGCAAGTCCTCCAGGCAGCTCCTTTTTCAGCACTTCCTATAATAGGCTACACTGTCTATAGAAACATGTCTGTTGTTATTTACACTAACCTGGAGCCAAAAGACTCTTCAAACCCAGTGAGATTATCCTCAAGCTGAAAAGGGCCAACATCCTGGCCAGGCAGAGACTTGCTTTCTTTTGCAATCTGAGCTCTGAGCTACTTGGATCAATGCAAAGCTAACATGAAAGCCCTGGCTGGAGCGGCTTGTGCCAATCCTTCAGGCCACTTTATGAACATTCACAGCTGTTACTCTGCCAGACCGCTCTCCAGAGCTGAGCAGGCCAAGAGGGACCACAGAGAAGAACATGAAGGTAATCCTGCTACTTCTAAGACACTTTGCTGCCTGAGGCAGAGTAGCAAATGGCATCCCTGCCTCTCTAGCTAAGTCGTGCCACCTTGTATCTAAAGCAGGCCAAATGTTTTGATCCATGAGGCAGAAAAACCTGCGAGTGCTTCTTGATAGGAGTCAAAATACACAAGTTACATAATTAGTTATGTGCTGCCTTTCCACAACACCCCAAACCAGCCGCTTAAAGAAGCCAAGCCATTTTATCAGCCAATGTGCAACTGCTCTCAAGCATTATGTCATGCTCCTTCCATACCTTCCAAAGTGGAAGGTACACACAAGGGTGGCCATTTTGTGGTTTGCCAGATGTTGGATTGCAGTTCTTGTGAAGCACGGATGCTAATGAGAAGTTACCCATTCCTTGAAATTTCCTAGCCAAAATTTGGAACTAGGTGGCAGACATATAGGAGGTTGGAGGAGGTACTTAAGATGCACAGAGGTAAACCTTTCGGGTAAGAATTGCAAACTTAAGTATATGTGAGAGACTTCAATAGAAAGTGAAAATATGGATTTTCTAGAGGACGTCTTAAATAAATGTTATGCGTGCAACATGCAAGCACCTCTGCACTGAGCTGGTGTTACCCTGAGTTTTCTGTTGATGCCCTAAGGAAGTGTAGCCATTCCATGATACTTCAGCTGGCAACTTGTGAGGGGGGGGTCATCGACACAGGTGTCTAATAAGCTGTCTAACCCCAGACCAGCCTCTCAGTAGTCTAGTGCAACACAGACCTTGCTCAGTATGGAGGCTGAAGAAAGCAGGTCCCAGGGCATGCAGGCCCAAAGGGAAGACAAAGGGCCAGGAGAAGTTGAGGAAGACATGCAAACCATTTAAGGAGGTGGGGGATGAGGACAAGGGAAAAGGAGTGGCAGCGTCAGATGTGGGAGATATAAAAGGGGTCCTGGAGGAGCTAGAAGAAGAAATAGGACAGAGGAAGGCTAGTTGGAGGGATCCCTCAGACTGGGTGGAAGAGTCTGCGGTGATGCCCAGGAGGAACTGAAGGAGGCATACAATGCCGAGAAGAACCCCCAGCTGGAGTGCGAAGAAGACTATATAATAAAAGAGGACCCTTGGACCAGATCCAGCTGCACGTATCAAAAGGCAAAGGCAAAAAACATACAGTACGTGCTCAACACCTCCTCAATATCCAAGCTACTGGGGGTGGGGTAGGATGCAGATAAAGGCAGAGCCAGTGCCTCCAACCTGGATTGAATACGGTGAGTCAGCCCCAAAAGAGGCAGCACCAAAAAAAAAAAAAAAAAGCACCAGTGAGGTCTCCGACAACAGCACCACCTGCAGCAGCCCCAGATGGGGGCCCTGGTGAGTATTGTCCCCTGCACTCACTGCAAGGATGCAGGCCATCACTTCTCCAGTTCTCCAGCTTCAGCGCTGAATGGTGCTTGCCTGTCAGCAGAGACAGAGTCTATACTGTGCCCACCCTTTGGTCTAGATCCTTTTTGTGTGTCTTCATTTCAGTCTGTTATTTTAGCATACTTAGTGTGTTTTAGTGTGTTCCATTATGGCATACTGTCCGATATATGGAAAATTCCAGCTTCTATGTTTTGTATCTCCAAAAAACGTCCCTATCTCTTATGGCTTGGAATTTTCCCCAAGTTCCTAATAGTCTAGTTGTACTAGTTGCATATGTTCATTGATAATGGTAGTGGAACTTGGTACTCAAAATAATGACTTTATTGCCATAGTGGAAGCCTTTCAGATATTAAATTTAAAAATTGTGTAGTTACAGTAGGTGCAACAACTAAGATTCCCATTTTAAAAAAATGTTTCTAGGAGCTCAAGACCCCTGGATCTCCAAGTCCCTGGACAGAAAGATTGTTTATAGATTGGGGTGAAGTAAAAAATTGAATGAACTATAAATGTAAGGAGATAAGACACACACACAGTCATATGTGAGCATTCATTAACCCAACTCATCATCTTAAGTTAGTTTTACACCACACCACACACATCAGCTAACAACAACAATCATCAGGGATTTTCCTCCATTGATGCAGACTAGCAGAAGACTATAGTATGGCTGGGTGAGAACATTATTGAAGTTGTGTGTGTGTTCTTAAAATGCTTAGAGGCTACAAAAGTAATTTTCTTTGATAAATTCTTAGTTTTAAGAACTTTGGTGTTTTGGAGGAGCATTCTTTGTCTTTTGCGGTTTCAGTGTGTCTTTTTTTAGGCTATCTGCTCTTGCATTTGTAGAATGTAATTGAAACATTCTCATTGTTCTTTTTTATTCTTAAAATATATGTTCCAGTATTTTGGATGGTTTTCTGTTTAAGCATTTGTTCCTACCATTTTCTTCATAGGTGTAAGACTTTTGTAATTTTACAACTCTGAATTATTTTGTGTTTATGGGACACAGAAGCAATATAAATAAATAAACCTTGCAAAATTAGATCAGGGAATGGTGTCTGGAATTATTGGAACAATGAAAGGACTTACACCTTGATGCTCAAATGAATTTTGATATGATTGTCAGTGATTGTTTAGTTTTATTTTGCATTGAACCCTTAATTGGGATAAATGCCAGCTATGATGAGCACAGGCTTCTGATTTTTCCCTAGAGGTCTATAAAGTTCAGGTGTTGGAATCTCAGACCTGACACTACTGCTTGTTTCTTTAGAAGCTCAGTCATTTACAAGAATGTTTCTCATTTGTAATTTTTTTTTCCAGTAAGAAGAGGAACAAAAGACAAACAGGCTCAAACTCACTCTTGATCATTTCTCTTTTCTTTCTTTTTTTTTTAATAAGAAATTTATTGCAAATATAGAAATTGATTTTCTCCATACAGGAATCTCTGATTCAAGGAAAACAATTTCGTGCCATTTAGTTTAAAACATGGGTGGGCAGGGTGAGATGGGGTGAGGGAGAAAGAAAGATCAAATCAAAACCAAACCTAAAATAAAATCAAATTTCAAAAAATAAATCTCCATACACAACCATGGGTCACAGGATTATAACAGGAGGAGGGAACCCAAGCGGCTGGTGAGGACCCAAACCGGCAGCTGCCTCCAGTTGTGTATTACATTCAAGGGGAGCAGAAGTGGGACTTGAGAAGGAGGCTTGGAGGGAGAGGGTGCACTGCCCCCTCCCTACTCTTTTACCACAATTCTGTGCTTGTGGGTGGCAGGGCTAAGCTGGGATTCCACCCCTATTTACAACTGGCTCCCTCTCCTCATGTCATTGTATGGAAACAGGAGGGTAGGAGTCACCTGAAAGCAAGGCCTCATATTGGACTCAAAGGCCAAGAATGGATGAGGATGTGGTAAGGATTTAAGGAAAATCATCCCTTCAGAAGATGGGAAGGGGAAATGTATGCGTTTTGTATGTGTGTTTGGGAAGAACTTCCCCTTTGCAGTCCACTTGAAGGGTACATTTGCTGTTCTGAAGTATGTGGAGTCAAATCTTCTTCCTGAATGAAATACATCGGATGTGGGGGGTGAAAAGGAGTTGATGCTACCCTTTCTTCCAGTCTGCAGCTGAAAGGGGAGACAGGAAGGCAGCTAGAACCGGCTTCATGGACTAGAACTCCACAAAATACCATAAAAGCAAGAATGTTATTAAAGAAAGCAAAGAACATTTTGGTGTGGGATGAAAGTTTCCTCCAAGCCCACAAAAATCCCCACCCCACCCAGGAAAAAAAAATGCTCAGTACAAAATGTTTCACAGTGAGATCCATTAAAGAACAACTTCCCAGTGTGTTTGTAGTTTATACACTGTGACTGTAAGGAGGCTGTTGTCCCTGATCCTGGAAAGGTTGCACTTTCACCTGTGTGCAGTTGTCATGGCTGTCAAGCAATGAGTGGGTGGGGGCCACCACATAAAAATGGACCAGCTGCACTCTTCTCTTTTGCATCTGAAGCCCAGGAAGGCAGAACAGATTTCTCAGTTCTTGGCTTCTTCCTGTGGCTGCATTCTTCTTGAGGAGTTCTATCTCAGTTGGGATTTCTGATGCTCAGCTACTGCAATGTTCATCTTGGCCTTCTTTTGCATCCTGGGTTAAGCAGTGCTACCCTGGCTGATTCCAGCTGGTATGTCAACAGCTGAGATTATATTTAAGGAAGTTGTCCAAAATTGATGGTTGCATTCCAAGAATAATCTATAATCTCCTCCAGTGTATTTCTATGCCCTCTCTTCATATCATTGCTTTCCTGATCTTGTTGGCATTTTTTCCCAGTGTTTTCCTTTGTCACCTTACTCTCACCATCTTTGCCAGCTTTTCCATAAAGGTCATACGACGTGAGAATTTCCCAGTGCTGGTGGTTTGACACATTAGCATCACAAAGCATCCAAAGGGCCAATGTTCTGAACAACATTCCTCTATGTTAGGAAAGGGAATATGTGGCCCTCCACATAACTCCAGAAGTCGCACTGCAATTCCCAATAGCTCTCGCTGGCCTAGTCAAGGGTGAAGGATGATGGGAGCTGCAGTCCAGCATCAGAACTGCCATAACATCAGATTATAGGCTATGAAGACTGCTGATTTCCTAATACTGTATATCACAATGTAAGATTAAGCACTTAGACAACAGTTATTAAACTTGTATCCTCTGAACCAGTGTGTCCACATCCCGTTAAAACTGCAGGCTGTTCTTATCAACAAAAATCCTCTATCTTCTTTTTCTTGCTGTATTTTTTCCTCTTCATCCCATCCTCTGCATCAGCTTTTCTTACTATATCCACTTCTAATATTTTAACCACTGCCATTACCCTGTCCCAGAACTGTTCTAGTAATATCTAAAGCGGGGGGAGAGAATATGCATCCCTCTGTATGTGGTTCAACTGTGGTACCCATCAGCTCTAGCCAGCAGAGTGAATCATAAGAGGAGCTGCAGTTTCACAACACCTAGAAGGACACACACACTTCTCATCCCTGATCTCTGGGGAAATTAAAGTAGAGGCGGTAGTGGGTTTCTCTGCAATCAGATTAATGTATTGATTTGGGGAACTCTGTAGCAAAGAAGGGGGACATACAGCCTCCTAGATGTTGTTGGAGTACAATATGCATCAGCCTTAGCCCACAGAGCCAATTGTGAGTGGCTGAAGGGAGCTGTAGTTCAACAACATCTGAAGTCACACACACACACCATTCCTAATACATGGGGAAATTAAAGTAGGGCTATTGGTAATGTTCTGTTGAGTTTAGAGCAGTGCTTCCAATCTTGGGTCCCCAGATTTCCTTGAACTAAAACTCCCAGAAATCCTGACAAGGACAGCTAGTGGTAAAGGCTTCTGGGAGTTTTAGTCCAAGAATATCTGAGGGCCCACAGATGGGAACTACTGGTTTAGACTCAGAAGTTAACTTTGGAGATTCCTAATAGCACAGTTCAAAGAAGACAAGGAGCACAGATTAAAAAAATCAAACTAGTAAAGAATTCCCAGTTCCTCTCCAGCCATCCTCACCAGCTCTGCAGTCCCCAAAGGCCCTCCAATAGCATCTGGGAAGAAGGCACCAAGTTGCCTACACTTTCCTTATGGTCTTATGACCCCCAATTCTCTACTCTGCCCCGAATTGCTGCTCCATTTATTTTCTGTCGCCTCTCAAAACTTTAGGTTGCTACGAATTTAGCCTGTACTTTGGGTTCAGTAAGTTAAATTGCCGTTTCCTGTATAGACCTTTAACTTCCAATATAGGGCAAAGCTGCCCAAGATTCGTTCTGTGTTTGCATTTTGGCTTGGCAATAGAGTTGAGAACAAAATGAGTTGCTGAAAAGAGAGGCAATCATTCATGCAACCCTCAGGGAAGTGAAAGGTCAAAAGAAAAAGAATGCAGGGAGATCACCCTGGCTCTTTAAGGAAAACTTCTAAAATAGGCACCTTCAGAAGCAAAGGTGGACTCGTCTCCCAACAAGTCAGAGAAACAGAAAGCAATTGTAAGGGGTCTGTTTATGTTGAGTAAGTGCTCCAGTTTCCCTCTAACCTATCCATTGAGTTTCATACATGTTTACCAACTCCTTTTAGTTGACTATCATAGGCAACTTGGAGCCGGGCAGGGATCAGAAAGCTGATGCCCCCAAAGTGACATGTAAACATTGGTTTGGGACATCAGTGAGACTAACCTGGACATAAGTGCTACAACTACCACACCTATCCTCCTCATCACTATATATATATTTTTTTTTCTGCAGTCCTGTCAATATTACCTCTCCTTCCCACCCCACCCCACCGCTTCTGACAGCCTCCAGCAAAAAGAGCGGAGTCGATTAGTATTGCAAACACATCGACACCGCCTTAGCCAAGATTCCTTGACATAAATTTCCATTTGTCGTTCATGAATATTTCACACCTACCTCAAGAGAAATTATCTGGCATAGGACGCAAGATAGCAGAGATAGAGAGCTGGGACAGCACTGCAGTATTTGACAGAGCTGTGCCAATGGCATCTTCTAGTAGGATCAAAATTCCAACCCAGAGTCTTCTTCATTGGCCATAGCTGCATTAGGAAAGCCCATTTTGCCCATGTTTTCTTGGGACAATTCCACTGAGTCAGTTCTAGAGGACACATAATATGCTTCAGGATCTGATTCCTCTCCAAGGCAGTCACATGATGGACTGTACTGAGAATCCATTCATGAAGTACATGTCTCCATCTTCCAAAGTGATGTATTCAAAAGAGTCTGTCAAGATTAGGCTTGTGTCTCTTCCAGTGGGTAACAGGCTTTTTCAGTTAAAAAAAAGAAGTATGATTTAACTTTGACTGTCCCCTTCACAAGATCTCTGCTTAGAAGCAAAAATTATTCCAGAGTATCCCTCAGGTATTTCTTCTTTAATTTGCGCCAAGGAAATTTTCTTCCCAGATATGTTTCAGGATTAAGTGGTAGGAACTATAGGTGTGCCAAACAGGACAGATAACTCTGCCAAGACTAATTGAGTGGAAGTTTTCACTCAAAGTCCACCATGTTCTCAAGGACGCCATCTTGATTGTTTCCAGCAGTCATGCCCAGATGGGTGGGAAAGCATAATTACCAGCACTTATTAGAATACATGGGAATCTTTTCACTGAAACCAAATTGCTTTGGATGATGCCTTCAATTATCCAAGGTGCCCTTAAAGCTAAGGTTTAAAAAAATATATATCCCTGAACAGTAATCAAATGGTCAACTAGCAGACTAGCAACAGATGTTTTTGGCCAAGGACTGGGAATTCTCTTGGCCCAAGAACCCTAGTTTCACAGGCATTTCTACACAACCAAGACTCACGAGGGCCAGAAATCACCACAGGATGAGCAGCACAGGTTAAAACACTGGGGCCATTACTCAGACCTCAGAAAATCATCCAAGCCCAAACCAGCGCACAGTTGTTTTGCCAAAGCGGCAGGGAGGAGCTTGCCTGTAAAAAGTGGACTGGGTTGAAAATGGAGGGGAGTTCTGTTTTGCTGGTGGCACCAGGTTTGGGTTCTCTTTGGAGTCCGCTCCCTCCCAAAGTTTTCAACTCACAATGGCAGTCAAGGGGGTATGGAGGAATTTGAGAGGGGACAAGGTGGGAGGAAGGAGCAAAAGAGCATGGTTAGGTTTAGTCTCAACAAACCAGCACATACACAAAAGATGTTTTTGCTCAGAAAAATACAGTAAAATCATCATGCAAGTAGAACGCTTAAATCTCCTCTTTTCAGACTCTCTCTCTGTGTATTTTTATAGTTGTTTTGAGTCTTGAACTAGCTTCAGGGAAGGGGTCAATAACAGAACTTGAGGAGCAAGACTTCCTTCCCCATTAACCTCCCCTCTCCACTTCTCCCCTATTTGAAATAGTCCCATTTAGTGCAAACTTCAACCGGAGACTGAGGTTGTCATTGTAGGATAGAGGAAGGTCATGGGTTACTTGTGTCTGCTCAGTGCCCACCCCTTTCCATCAATTCTAGAAGATGCTGGGCTTGCTAGGTCACCATTGCTTGTGTACCGAATCTTGTTTCTGCTTCCTTTTCCAGAGAAGAGGAGGGAAGGAGCCAGGATCAATGGTAATGCAGAACCCCCAGCCTCTTACACACACTCTTATCTTATCCCAACCTGTTTTACAGCAGAGATTAAGGGATGGCAGGGGGAGGCTGGGGTGAAGCATGAGACATGGGGGGGGAAGGGTTTACTTCCTCCTTCCTTCCATCATCTCCGCACTTTACCCTGATTCCGAGTCAAAAGGCAAATTATCTTATTTCCCTTGGGCTGCAAAAAACTATCTGTGGGTGGTGTCAGTGTGCCTTTTAAACAGTTACACACAAAACAAAACAAAAAGAGGGTTTTTGGTTGGGCCAGCTTCTTCCTCCCACTGATGCAGTAGTAGAGGGCTTGCTGCAACAATGTAGGAGAAAGTGCCAAATTTTTCCTATCTACACAAATAGTATGGGCCCACTCTCCCATCCAAGCTGGATTTTGGCAGTCCTGTGGCATTGGGATGATCCAGCAACCCTAAGCTTTTACAATGGGGATGGGGGCCTATCCACAGGCCACTCACTGCTCATTTCCTTCACCAGCCAGGAAGTTCTAACACACATGACCGCATCCGACCCATTCTGAAAACCTTCCTACCATTCACAAAATCCTACTTCCCTTCTTGATTTAAGCACAGTGATGGCATGTTGCCCACATTGTCTCCTACGTGCTTTACATGATTCCTAAACTGTGCTTGATCTTGCTGTTATGTGTGTAAGAGATCACTCCATGGCAAATAGCCCACAATACAGGAAACATGTTCACATGTAAAGGAGCCAATGCCAGATGTCTGGGGTTTCATTTATAAAGCTAGTGAGATACTAGCCATGGACCCCCACTCACACTTGGGGTTGGGTTCTGGACTCCTTCCCACTTCCAATATAAGTGATCACCAAGAACCTTTGACAAATCATCTCCTTTCTTTCTTTGGATTCTTCGAGTTTCTTTCATTGGGTAATATGCTCACAGTGTACATGCCCCCAATATTTAATCACATCTGTTTGTTCTAAAGGAATGCCTTCCTGTTGTCTCCTGTCAAGATCCCATAATGATCATCACATTCTAGATACCGTCCCTGGAGATCTAAAAGAAATCTTCCCATTGAATTCGTCTCACTCTCAAAGAAAATCTCTAGATCTCAAAATGCACACTTAATCCCTGGCATTTGTCTTTGGAATTCTTCTCCCTCCCCTTACCCACAAGAAAAACTTCAGCACAGCTTTGCCCATGGAATCCCACATAAATTCTCTCCTCGACATTTCTACTCTGTTCTCACCAGGTACACATGCCTCTGAGATCTCAGTTTCTACTGGTTTCCCACAATAAACAAATCCCTGAGAGTTAACCCACCAACTCAGGATGGCACATCAATGTGCAGATCAGTGAAGGGTCTTTCTCTTCTGTGGTGCTGAGGGGAAGCACAGAGTTCAGTGTGGGAGGGAAGTGCTCTGCAACTCAGTAAACGTCAGAGTTCAGGTAAATTAATTCTTTCAACTTTCATATTCTACAGACTGTAATCTGAAAAAGGGAACATTTGCAAGCTCTGATAATTTAGGAGGAAGAAACCAAGTCCTCCTTTAGTGTTTTGGACTACAACATCCCTCAGCTCCAGTCAGTATGGATAATGGTCAGGGGAGTTGTAGTCCTAAACATTTGGAGACCACGAGAGTTGCCTAACTGTTCTGTAAGCACTTACTCTTCAGCTTTTGACTTTTCATAAGATAAATTCTGTCCTAGAAGACCAGTTTCCACTTGCTCACATTCAGCTACACTGTCCTCTTGACCCCTTCTCACTCTGAGAAGGTCAATGGTCCCCATATGTTATGGACTGAAACTCCTAGAAGCCCTCACCAGTAGTTGTGCTGGCAAGGATTTCTGTAAGATGTAGTCCAAGAACATCTGGGGACCCAAGGTCGGGAAGCACTGCACTAGATCATGGTGTTTCTTTTAAAAAGAAAATCTAGCTGTTCTTCATGCTACTGTTGCATCCTTCAAGGAGACAACTGGGAAAAAAGGAAAAGTGCTTCAAGAGGCAGATAAATTAGCTTTGATTGCAAAGCATTCCTCTCTCTCCTCAGCTAGCATGTATACATTTGCAGCCTCTGCCAAGAAAAGAGAAGTTTCTCATAACAGAAAGGGGATCCAGTCTGTAGTCTTGAGACAAGGACCCTTTGACCCACTTATACTCATATGGCAACATTTGTCAATATTTAAACACACATACAGAGGGAAGAGGTTTTCCACAAAGATGACCTTTGCCCAGGATGGTTAAACTTCAGAAAGGAACGGCTAGCGTTAATTCCGTGGCTGCAGTAGTTTGTGCTTTATCAGTGTGTTTTGAGACAAAGAGGACAAGATGGATGGGTGTGAAGGTACTACTTACTAGAAAACATTTGCAAGGCAGGGATACAAGGAAGCCACATGGCTAGGAACATAGGTAATGGCCTTCTCCCGAGTCAGGACACTAACTAATCTGGTATTGCCAGCTCTGACTGGCAGCAGCTCTGCAAGCTTTCAGTCAGCATTCTTGACTGACTTTGGTTGGAGATCCCTGGTATTCCTCAGTGATCCATAACCAGGTGCAATGAGATCAGATATGCTCGGGATGGCATGGTTGGGAGCTAAAGGAGGATATGCTTTCTGACTCATTACAATGTATATGAAATGTGGAGCATGGGGCAGGGCAGAATAAAAATGGTCAGACAGACGGTCCCTTTTGCTTGGCACAAGAATAGGAGCTGGCTTCATGCCAAGTCCGATACAACTTAGATCCTGCTGAAGTTAAGTGAGATAAGTTAGTTAAGCCTCATGGATGTTGTGGGTAACTGTCTCTTCAGCAAAAACAAAAACAAAAACTTATTCCATTCCCTCTCATAATCTCCTGGAAAACAGAGGTCCCACAACGTGGCTCTGTTATGTAGATTAGCACATCACCTATAGTGTGATGCTATACCAGGATACCATCTCAGGTATTCCAGCTAGATCTTCTTACCTATATGACCTCCTGGTATCTCTATCCCTCTGGTCTCTGGAGGACACACTGGAACTGAGGAGTTGACTTGTAACAGCCCACACAGTCCCAGCTTCCTTCGGCCCTTCTGCCTGTGCATCATTCTCAGGTACTCATAGTGACACCCTTCCCTCATAATGTAAAGTATGGAAACATTTATTTCTCCTTATGTTCCCAGAATCAACATTATTGAAGCTATAGTCCAAAGAAGTAACTTTTCAATGCCTAGGTGTATAATGAGGCATGGTAGTCATTAATGGGACATCAGCAGCTGCAAGGAAGCAATGGCCATGGAGAAGAGAAGATGGCAACTGGTTCAGTGGGTAGAACTAAGCAGGCTGCCGGTTGAAGCAGCTGGTGGCAAAGATTTTGCCCAGATGCTTCATTAGCCCATCTCTATGATGATCCATTGTGCAATGCATTGCCTGTCTCAACACCTTTCACTGAAGGCCTTCCTGGAGAACAACATCCCTTGCTTTCCCAGGTCCATCTCACAATATTGTATCTCAAGATTTTCCTAAACTTTATATCAAAACCACCAGCAGCTGCAGCATTTGATTGTTCCCCTTCACTCTGCTCCCACTTAGGTCAAATTCTGGCAGTGAGGTGTAAACAAAGTTAAGAGTCCCCTACAGGGAATCTTGTCATGGATCTTATCAAGTCTTTCAGAGGAAGGAGCCATGGACTTTATTCTGTCTGCTGGTCAATGTTGAGACTCTGCTCCACAAGGATGCACCATATATCTCTAGAAGAATGTATGTGCTGTTCCTTAGATGATGGTGGTGAGGTCAAGACTCCTTGAGATCTTAGAGGGGTTATAAGTACTGTCTTCCTCTCCTTTTCCTCCTGCTGAAGATCCTGCCTTCCCAGTTTTCAAAAGTTACTTTCTTCAATTGTAACTGCTATAATCCCCAACCAGCAGAATAGTAACTTTTCAAAACTCTGCTCTTTCCCTATGGCGGACAGTACATGGTCCCCTCTTCTTGGAAGACAGCTGAATGATCTACTGTGGTGGCGGAGGCTTCTCAAAAGCTAGTGCTCTCTCTCTCTCACACACTCTCTCTCTCTCTCTCACACACACACACACACACACTCTCTCTCTCTCTCTCTCTGTCTCTCTCTCTCTCTCTCTCTCTCTCTCTCTCTCACACACACACACACACACACACACACACACACACACACACACACACACACATGCTTTGTCTCCTTAACAAATGGGAATACAGAAAACTCAGGATACCCTATTATGGGGTCATTCCATTACCCAGACCCTTCCACAATGAAGGAAACCAGGATATCCTCCAGCCATCTACATCAATCATTACTCATGCACATGTGAGGATATGCCAGGAAAACACATGTGTGTGCACACACATACACACCATGCACAAACATTTTGCTCTTATTTCTGCTTGTAGATATCTCAGCAAGATATGAGATAAATGGTAGCATGAGAGTAGGCCTAGAAAACCCTGAGCATAGAAATGACATTAAGTTTTGTGACACCACATCCTTTTCTTGACACTGGTGTCCTTCAAATGTGACCAATGGTGTAAGGAAATCATTGGGCTGGATCCAGATTTAGTCATGCTCAGAGAAGATGCACTGACTAATGTCCCATTAATTTCAGTGGTGTATGACTAAGAATGTATATAGACAATTGTACCAATTCGGTAACACTTTAACTATCATGGCTCCATCCTGTGGGATCACTGGATTCATAGTATGGTGATTAATTCAGGGGAGGGGACTTGAGTCTCCAAGCACAATATTCTAAGTACCTCCCCAAAATGCAAACCACAGCTTTCTATAGGATCCAGCAATGGTGTTTAAAGTGGTATCGAACTGAAATAATTGATACAATCCAAGTCTAAATTCCACCCATTGTTCTGTGAGCAGTTCCAGAAAAGTGGAAATAATATTTAAATGACTAACTGTAACAGAAGTCCTGGTTACTAGTGTATGAATTTGGGAGCTGTGGTCCCGAGCAGAATGCTAACTCCACATTGGGTACTTATGTGACCTGTCTCTGCCCATATATTTTGGGCAACACTATTCCAAGGGTTTGTGTGGCCCATTATGTAGGAGTGTCTCCTATGCACTAGGATAATTTAAAAAAATGCCTGTAAGCATGGGAAAGGGAAGAATGGAGAGGCAGCATCACCACCATCCCCACTTTGCAAGAGAAATGATGATTAAAAACCTGCCCCTTTCTGGAATAAAAGAACAAGGAAACTAAAATGATGATTAGTGCCTTCCTTTTTCCCTAGTTGGTATCCTTCATCCCTCATCTCTGTTACCCATAAACCCATGAGGCTTGCTAACAGCCATTCCCCTCTCTCCACTGCAGTATCAAAACAAGAGTTTCCTCCCCACCACCTGAAGGAGTCAGAAATGGTCCCCATAACACAGTAGACACAATTCATTTCACTTGGGTTTTTCCTGTTCTTTTTTGTTTGTTTTGTTTTTTGTAAACTTTAACAAATGGTTTTCAGTTTCTGTTGTCAGGTTTGTTGTTTTAGGTTCACAGTCAGGTGGGTAAATTGTGTGTGTGTGGTTAGAGTTTCCCCCCTCCCTTTAATGGGAAAGTCACAACTTCTGTTGAGCAGAGACACCTTTCCAGTAATCCAAAATATCGTGCAGATCTTCGTCCTTGGCAAACTGGACTTTCTTCCTCAGGGCGTGGCCGGCTGCCATGTAAACTTCCTCCCGGTGGTGCTTCTTGTAAGGCCGGAAACGCTCCCAGATCTTATGGGTGCTCTCTGATGAGTACTCTGGGCTTGACGAATAGCCCGAGAAGTAATGTCTAGGCGAGAGCTGGGAGTATGTGGAGTCCCGCTTAGAACGGGAGAGTGGCTTAAGGAAGGACACCCTTTGACTTAAGGTATCACCACTCTCCTCATAGTACAGAGCTGGAAAGGAATGCCGGTGTTCACTGCAATGGTAGGAAGGTTTTACCTCCAGGTGGTGGATGGCACCTGGGGATACAAGGGGAAGACGATCCAAGGGGCTGTTGAGTGGGCTTCCTTTCTCAATGTACTTGGAGTCTGCTTTGCTCAATGGTGGATGGTCAGGTACATCAAGGCTGAAGACCTTAGCACTCTTGATGGAGCCACTGGAAGAGACACTGCAAGTTTTCCGGGTCACGGCAGCATCTGCACTGAGCTGGCGCTGCAGAGGATGGTGGGAACTCTCCTTGTAGGGCGGTGAGAGGAAACTTGGCCGCTCCAGTCCACCAGAGGAAGTAGCCGGTATGGACTGGCATTCAAAAGCCATGTCAGAGTCAACACCACCCCCTCCCCCCAAGAATGAGGCAGTGTCCAGCTTGAGGGCATCAATGCAGTTGTTGATTATCTGGTTCACCTTGTCTACTTCCTTGGCAATTGTTGATATTTCAGCTGCTGAGCCTTGCCCATTGTCTAGTTCATGAAGGTCATCATCCCTCTGTGACCTGTCCATCCCATCCCCACCACCTGTCCGAACCTCTATGTAATTGCCCTTGGTAGTGACCTTGGGAGTCTCCATGCCAGCTTCCATAGATTTCGATGAAGGCATCTTCTCACCAATCATGGATGGAAGAGAGGACATCCGGGAAACAGGGATAACTGGTGGCTCTCCTAACTTTTGTGATGGATGAACTATTGAACTAGTGTCAATATCTGAACCATAGCGCATCTCCAAAATGGTTTTTTTTACATTGAGCGATTTCTGCTTCTCCTCTTGCATCCGACGCTTCCTCAGGCAGTAGTACACAATGCCAAGGATAATAACCATCCCGAAAAGGCATCCCAAGATGGTCATGATGTAATGGGTAGTGGTGGAGGTATTGGGCATTGGTTCCTCTCTCCCTTTGCTCCTAGTAGCAAAGGAGAGGCAGGTGTGGTTATAGCGCTTGGAGTTACGTATTGAAGCCACACAGAAGGTGTAATCTGTGTGAGCCTTTAGGTGGGTGAGAGTGACAACTTCCTTCTTCTTCTTCAGATTCATAACATCAGACATGTAGCTGTTATTGTACTGAACCAGCACATACATCTTGCTGTAAGGTGATGGTATTGTCACCACCAAAGCAGCTGATGTTATAGTCACCTGCTGGAGCTTGATGCTTGGGTTGAAAGAGGAATCAGTGGTGGCAGATGCTGGAGGTTCAACTGAGAGGAAATCACCTGGGCTAATGCCTGAGTTTTCAACATTGTCGTCCAGGTCCCTCTGAGGATCTGTGATGAATTGGGTGGGTTTGATTCTGGAGATGGGTGGAAAGGTACCATCCCCACACATTGACTTGAAGATGGTGATGGCATTGCGACTATGGTGTGGCCGAGGCATGAGAAGCGGATAGCCAGCAAACTCCCGGGGAGTCTCACACTGCAGGCGGTCATAGTTTTTTGTGACATTGTTGAAGGCTACCAACCACATAAGGAAGCCATAGAGGTTGCAGTCACAGTTGAAGGGATTCCCAGCAAGTTCACACACCATTAGGTTGCTCAGGCCGGTGAATGTGCTTCCCTCTAGCCGGCTGAGGCGATTGGAGGACAGGTCAATGCTGATGAGACTGGGACATTCGTTGAAGGCATTGGGGGTGACCACCTCAATCAGGTTGTGCTGCACAAAGAGGAACTGGAGGCGGCCCATGCCACGCAGCATTCCTTCAGTCAGGTTGGTGAGCTTATTGTAGCCTAGCTGCAGCACCTGCAGGTTGGACTGCCCCATGAAGGCTCCGTCCTCAATGTAAGAGATCTCATTTTTGGTGAGGTTGAGGTCCGTCAAGTTCCCAAAGCGGCTGAGAGAGGAATAGAGCACCACTTTGAGTTTGTTCTCATTCAGCCGCAGGTCATGCACAGTGCTATTGATGTGCTGGGGAATGGTCTCATAAGGAGGCTGGTTCTGGCTGCAGATTGCAAGCCACACATAACCTTTGTCTCCTTCGATCAGCCAGCAGTCACTACGGATCAAGCTGGGGGCAAAAACACAGAGCAGGAAAGCCACCCAGAATCCCAGACGGAGCATGATGGGCTAAACTGCCCCCTTTTGGCTAAAAGAGGCAAAAATTGCAGCAAAATTTGAAAAAAGGAAGATGTCAGAGAACAAGTGATGCCCTGGGAACTTAGAAACAGAAGGGCTTAACCATCCCAGTCCTATTTGGTGCCACCATCGCCACATGTACCCCGTTTCATGAACAGACAGTGACAGATCTAAATAGATTCAGGATTTGTTTGAACTGTACTTGGAGTGGGGAGGGGGAGATATATAGTTGGATATATTTGTGCTTCTTCTCAAAGCCAAACAAAAGCAAAACATTTAACTCCCCCACACCCTCCCCTCAACAACACCATGATGCGTCTGGAAGAACAAGGCCTTTGTGTCACTAATACTCCTCTGGTATTTCTTCTTCTTCTTCCTCCTCCTCCTCCTTCTCCTCGTTCTTCTCTCACGGATCCCCTCCGGAATGCTTCAGAACTTCAGATCAGACCCCAAAAATGTATATATAGATATATAGATATATAAGGAGTGGAGCAGAAAATGGGGAGGGGAGAGAGAATGAGAGAGAGAGAGAAATCCATCTGTCGCTGAAATCTGGAAAGGAAACACACAAGAGACAAGAAGAGGCATCAATTAGGGGGGGCTTTGAAATATGAAAAAAGACAGCTATGTTTCTTAGTTTCACAGAGATTGGGAAGAAGCAAGTGGAAACGCTGGGGTTGGATGGGGGGCATGCCTTGGATTAGTACTGCCAGTACGTTGAGAAGCTTTGGCGAACAAAACTCTTGTAACATAATCTTGTGGATCATTGATAGCTAGAAGGGTACTTGGGTTCTGTTACATAACAAAGCCAAAGTCTAGTTGGGAGTGGAGGGGGAAGCCAAGAACATGGAAGATGAGAGAAACAAAAAGGAGGATGTCCAGCTGTGGTTCTATCGGCTTAGAAAATCAGTGGGGATTTTCAGCTGTCTCTGTAAAGATACACAAATACACACGCACACAAGATAAATAAATCAGGATTCCAACTAAATGCTTTTCTCTTCCTTGATGCAAAAAAAAAAAAAAAAGATAAATAATTCATTTGTTGTATAACCGCTCTTGTTCCGAAAATAATTCTCTCGCCTTAGCACTGATGGTGGGGAGTGAGGGGAGGTAGGGTCTTGCTGAGTGCAGAAGACGGGGGGGGGGCTTTAATTGGTGGAAAGAACGGTACAGCTGTGATGGTCACAGCTGGAACGGATTCATGCTGAGGCACAGAGAAGATGTGTCAACAACACCACTAGTTATCCTTGGGGCTGATCTCTCTCTTCCAGTATAAGGAATATATCACCATCATTAGTAGTGAACGTGTGCTTCCCCCACGTGAGCCACATAAGGGCTTCCACACTAAGGACTGCATGTATTTTTACAGTGAGGTGATGATCAAAGCCATGGCAGTGTGCATGTGAGACCAGGTATGCCACCTGACCTGCAGAGTGTCTGGTCTTTTTTCATCCAACAGACAAAAGACAAGTTTCTAATGGCCATGCTGGTTGGGGAATTCTGGGAGTTGTAGTCCAAAAAACAAAAACCTTTCCAAACTTTGTAAATTGACTGTATATTATCGGAAGAAATGGCTTTCTTCCCTCTCCAGCCAGAACCTGCTGTCAAGTTGGTTTCATTGGGTGAGCAGTAATTCTACAGTAGACAACATTAAATATATATTTTTGGACTGCAACTCCCAGAATGCTCTTGCCAGCATGGCCCCTATGGAATGAGGGCAACTCTTTCTCCACTTTCTCCTATTTATACAAGCCTCTAAACTTTTCTCCTTGCAAGCCTTTGCTAAACAATACATTTTCCTTTCATATTTTTAGGATCAAGTTTTCATTTTTAATGAATACAATACCAATGCTCACGAGCAGATCATGGGTTGAAGGAACTGATCAATGATTTTTTAAAATGTAATTTTTTGTTCTTTAAATTTTAGTTTATTTTAGTTTCCATCACTTTTCTCTATATGTATATTCAGAATTAAGTCCAATGAATGCAGAGGGTCTTCTTTCCTGGTTCAGTGCAGGGCTGTGGTGAGGCTGAAGAAGCCCAAGCCAAGATAGGGAAGGAAAGAAATATTAAACCATCCTCCAGTTCATAAGCCTTGCTAGATCACTTCCACTGAATGTTTCTGTGGCTTGGGAATTGCTTGTATCAGCTTTTGGGTGATGTAGATAACAGTCTTGATTATAAGGACTCTTGGAGAATGGAAGAGCTTAAGATCTTCCATTGGAACATCCAAGTTCAGGATCTGCTGACGGTGGAAATGTCACCAGTGGTTGATCTATGGTGTTGAGCTTTCTCCAGAGATACCAGATTCCCAGCATAACTTCCCTTTGCTTCTATAGAGAACTTTTGCCCTGTTCTAGCTTCCTCCAGTCAGAAAATCTGGGATTAGAATTATTCTCTTAGATGTCAAAGCTGATTTGCCTACAAGAGCTAGCAAAATGTGGGCTGCAGGCTGCCTGTAGCTCCCTAGGGGCCCCAATACACCCAAACAGCCTTTAGCCTTGCAAGCACAAATGCATTCCAAACTGGTTAAAATGAAATACATTTCCCCACAAGCAGCCATGCGTTATGGCTCACGCCATGCCTTTCTTTCTCCCCTCCACCCAACAACTGAGGACAGGTGCCATAAGATCTTTTTGTATCACAGGAAAAGCCTAGCTGTGTAACTCAGAGGAGGGAAGACCTGACAAAGAGAGAGGGGGGAAAGTGTTCAAGAAGCATCTTAGCATTCATTTTGCTTTCACTTAACAGGCACCTTCACTTCATTCATTCTTGTTTTACATGTAAAGCCTCCACATTTTGGATCACGACGGAGGTGACAAGTAAAGGTAGACTACCCAGTTGTTGGGGCTTTGTTCTCAATCCCTCAGTGTCACAGTGCATACTTGAATAAAATCATGTGACATGGTTGTGATGTTTCCCACTCTAAATAATCGTCATTCTTGTAAGAGTATATGAATCAATTCATTATGCTTCAGTGCTGGGTATCCTGAGATGTGAAGAGTCCCAAACCTTTGTATACACACTGCAGTTTAGAGACTTAAGACAGCAATCACCAAGCTATCATTATCCTATGGTTGTAGTTCACACCAGAATGTAAATATATGATGGTGGTGATTCACATTCCAACTTCCAGAATTTGCCAGCTGGCACGGCTGGTATCTCCTAACTAGCACTGGCCCTTCTCCAGGGCAGTGCTACCTACTTGTGTTGGGTTACCACCATCCCCAGGCTTTGGCAGTCTCCAGATTTTTCGTTCTGAGGCTGTTTTACTAAGTTCTGCCCTGGAACTTTGCCCAGTTCTACTCAGATCTCTGGGAGGTCCAGCTCCTTGCCCGAATTCCCACCTTATCCAAGGACTTGCTTCTTTGATTGAATTTCTAGTCTGCTCTTGTGAACTTACCCCTGAACATCGCCTGCATCAGCATACAGACCCCACACAAACTGCAAATCTGCAAGACTCTTTTGCAATATGACTACAGTTTAAAAGGTATATGGATATATTATATGAGTAAATTAATCTATTGCTTAAATTTACACATAATGGGAAGAATATATCAGAAGCAGGAAGCTCACAGGCACTGTCTCAGCATCATCTGAGAAAAGGCATTCAAACCATATAAGCAGAGAAGAAAAATTCTTCCTTTATGAAATCTAAAAACAAGTGGCCCTTTCTTGTATCACTAAAATATTTAAATATCACATACTAACATATTTAATGATATATTTAATGATATGTATAACATTTAATATTTAAATATCTTTGTGATCCAATAAAAATATTACTCACTATTTTTCTTGGCTTTTGCACAAGGTCCAGAGGCCTATTTTCCTATTTTTGTCTTTTCTGAAAGTGCTTGCCATTTGTACACTTTAATATTATTAATAATAATAATAATAATAATAATAATAATAATAATAATAATAATAATAATAATAATAATAATAATAATAATAATAATAATAATAATAATAATAATAATAATAATAATTATTATTATTATTATTATTATTATTATTATTATTATTATTATTATTATTATTATTATTATTATTATTATTATTATTATTATTATTGAAAAACTCTTAAAAAGATATCTGTTGCATGTTGGCCATGGAGGGACAATCCTGCACCTTTTCAATGAAAACAAAAAAAGAATGGAGGAGGAAGGCACTCAGGTCCTTTTAAAGCTGCTAGGTGCATGTTAATATCCTACAACTAGAGATGGGGACAAATAAAAAAATGGCAATTCATTTTGATCCGTTATTCATGAAGGTTAACAGGTCAACAAATACAAATATATTAATATTCTTCGATGAATCAATGGATTGATCCGTCGATTTGTCTACACTTTAAATGGCTATAACACTGGCCCACAACCACCTAGAGACACCAAATTTGCAGGGAAGCTTCCTCAGATGCTTTTCTACAACTCCAGAAGGATTAGTGAACATTGGATCATGGACCCCTGAGTTATATGGTCACAAAAAGGACCCTGCAGGAAAGTTCCTCCCAGGTATTTAGAGACTCCAGAATCACAAAGAAGCATCCTATGTCTTTCCCCAACACACCTGCCAACTTTGATGAAGATTGGATATCAAACATCCATTATTTGCGCACAAATTGGTTTCCCCCAGGAGACTTTACCAACACGACACAGAAGCCCATTCCACCTATCGGCCACTGATCAGCTGATCAGAAGCCGATAGGCAGCCATCCACACACACATAGCCAGACACCCCCACAGCCTACCCCCACACACCTTTCCTTTCCCTACCTTAGCCCCCACCCCACTCCCACCAACACCCCCTTAGCTTTACAGCTGCTGCCGAGGTCTCCATCAGGCCTTCTCAGCCCCAGCGTGTAAAAAGGGAGACTGGCTGCCCTTTGCAAATATGACAGCTGTGGCTTCACTTAAGGTAGCAAAGCTGCAGATGCCATCTTTGCAAAGGGCAGACTGGATTCCCTCAAGGCAGGCTAGGCTGCCCTTTGCAAAGATGGCAGCTGCAGCTTCACTACCCTAAACGAAGCTTTAGCCACCATCTTTGCAAAGGGCAGCCAGTCTCCATTTTTACATGCGTGTCTCTGAGGCCAGAAGACCTAGGCAGCAGTGATTAAGGTAAGAGGGTGTCGGTGGGGGTGGCATGGGGTGGTGTGGGGCCTAAGGTAGGGAAAGGAAGGAATGGGGTGGTAGGCTGTGGTATTGGATGGCTGTGTGAGCTGGTGGCTGCCTTTCTGCTGCCACTCAGTTGTTCGGTGGCCAGTGGGTGAATTGTGTGGGTTTCTTGGGGGGGGGGTTTAATACGAATTATGAATAAAATGGGTGAATATTGTCCCTTTGTATTCATGGGGGTCTCTGGAACCCACAAATATGGATCAATGAATATTTAATGAATTGGCTATATTTGTCGGAAAAAGCGATCCGTTTTTATATTCGTCCCCATCTCTGCTTACAACACTTAGTTGTGCTTCTTGGAGGCTTCTGGGACACGACTGTCCCTTTTTAGGCTGGACTTCATATTTGCTAAGGCAGAAGTTAGAGGTCCAAGGGAGATGCACTAGGGGCCTTGGCAGGCTTCATGAAGGCCTTGGGCTGTACAGTTTTCATGCCTGCCCTAGAGGGATGTCACGGCCATGTGTGGATATACTACTAGATGAATATACAATATAGCTGAATTGTCTTCAGAACTATAACTCTATATACACTTACTTAGAACTAAATCCCTTTATAAACATGCATCCTATTGCACTGTCAGTCTCACATACCATAACATAAAGCAGAGTCTCATGTCAATGATGTTGCATCCTTACTCTATAAATCATTTATAATTGGATTTGAGCCAAGTAGGATCTCAATTTGGCCTCAAGGTACACATTTTAAATTTGGGTCAGTTGGAAGAGGGAGGAAGCTTTTGGTGAAATCATTCATGAAAAAAAAGGGTATTTGGGGAAAGAGTTTCCATCATACTATAATCGAATATCTATTCAAACCCTATCCATTCTCCAAGTCTCTAAAAATACCTATGCTAGACTTCTGTACATTATTGGGTAAGTAGAACTGCTTAATCAAAGACTGTGAATGCTATCTTGCAGATTTTCTCTGGAGCAACTTGACTCTCTCTGAGGCTGTGGGTGATAGCAAGGCCCCTCTCACGGGAGCGCTGTCCTTCCCACTCTCTGCCGACAAGGAGGTGCAAACACCACCCCTCCCAGGAAGTATAGACCACCTGAGCAAAACCCTGGAGGTGTGGAGGAGAAACTGAGGGGAATGTCTGTTGGAGAAGGCAGGAAGATCTTGGCGGGAAGAGAATGACAACTCTGGGTAGAAGTGGAGGCGGGGTTAGGAGATATAAGGAGGACGGAAGACAGTTTGCCAAGAGGTTGGGAGTGGATATGGCAAGGTAGAGAAGCTAAAGGTCCCAAGAGAGGAGGCTGATGCCCGGAGATGCAGTGAATGTACACCTAAACCCTCTTATTGGGGAGAGTGGGAGATGAAGGAGTGGGGGAAGAAGTTGAGGGAGAAAAGGAGAAAGTTGAGAGGGAAAGGAGAAAGAGATTGGAATGGATGATGATGCAGCAGCAGCAGAGAGGTCCTTCAGGAGACTTTGGAGGATGCCTCCCTTCGAGATCCAATACGGACAGATGACCGGGATGAAGATACAGTACCCTTATTGGAAGGAGAAAATGAACGATTGTTGAATGCAGACTGTATCCTGGACTGGCCGGGTCCCTGGAATATCCAGGAAACTATTCCGTTCAAAGTTGAAGACTGGAAACCCCCTCCTAACCTGTTGTTAGAGGGAGACAATGGTTGGAATACATTTGTAAATATAGGTTGTTTGTTGAATAATCCAATAAATGTGACTCTGATTTCTAAACCTAAGAAGTCCATCAATTTATTTGAAGAAAAAGGGGAGCCAGGACACAAACGCTCACACTGTCCCCTAGAAACCATGGCCAGCATCTTGTTTATTTTATTTTACTCGTTATTTTAACTTGTATGCTGTTTTTCTCCTAATTAAGGCATTCAAGGTGGCTAACAAAATATTAGAAAACAAACCAACTAAATCAACTCAATTGTTAAGCTACATGACCACAGAAGACTAATTGTATACGCATTCTCCCAAATCTGGCAGGCTCCTCTTTGTGCCTCTGGTCTCACACCTCTTTTTGAGATTTGGATGGGCATCAGGTTGCGCAATCAGTCATGTGATGGTGGGAGTGTCTGCCAGAGCAAGGGAACACTTACCCAATTGCTCTTCCATTCCAAATAGGATACTGGCTCACATTATTGAAAACACAGCCAAAATATTCCAGAAAGGCTGCCAGACAAGGAAAACTGGGAAAGGAGATATTCATTTACCTAAAAGGAATATATAATTTTGCTCACCTTTACTTAATAATGCTCTATAAAACATCACCTCAGTTTGTAGTAAGTTTATGCCGCTTACTCACAGAAAGATTTACAGTACATCCTTAAATATGTTCCATCTATCAAACTCCAATATTTCTGGATGTCCTTGTTTTAGGCACTTTGAAATAAAAGATGTTCAGCTTAAAAAAAAAAAACTCTAAAAAATGAGGGGCCAAAATGCTATCTAGACAAAGAAGGAAATATAATGTCCACCAGCTCAGAAAAGTATAGGATTTAACCATGTCCTCAAACACCAAGTGAACTGGACACAAAAGTATAGCAAAGCTTATACAATTTCTATCATAGTTCCAGTACACCCCTTTCTGAAAAACAGCCCATCTACTGTTCATAGGCAGATACCACTGACTGAAACTGCAGGATGTCCAAACAAAGAAATAAAATACAGCTACTTCTTCGAGGGTGGAGGTGTTTGTTTTCAGAAGGACATCAAGTCTTTCCTGCTATAGCAAAACTCAGTTTCCATTATAAAGTTGTAAATAGCAGGAAAAAAATATGAAGGAAGGAAAAGGCAGGAAGAGAAAAATGCAGACCCCTAGGAAAATTTGGTTGACTAGATAGCTCAGTAATTTAGCTATCTGGCTGCAGAGCTGGAGATTGTGAGCCTGATGCTCTGCTGTGCCTCTTGGAAGTAGAGCCAGCCTCGGGTGAGCTGCACAGTCGCAGGACGCCACTAGAAGAAGGGAACAGTAAACCACTTCTGAGTAAATTCTACCTGGAAACCCCTGAAAAAGGTCAGCAAAAGTCAGAATTGACTTGATGGCGCATGATTGTTATTATTATTAAGGAACTTAATCTGTAGAAGGACAGATCTGTACTGATCTGGGTCTCTAGAATTAGTAGGGCAGCGGGATTAAAGGATCACAAAATCAAGTTGGAAAAAGAGACGGTTGAACATTTAGTCATCCAAAATGAAGAGAAAAGAAGAAAATTAGGAGGCGTGGGTAGGGAGCAGGAGGCAGGAAAGATAAATGAGGAGGATTTGGAAGGACGAACCAAGCTTTTTTTGGGGGGGGGGAATGAAGTTTGTGATTCTTAAGGATAGCAAAATTATTGTACAGTACTCGTGATTTCATACTACAGAGTTCATATTAGCTGTAGAATGGTCACTTAAAAAGTGTGTGTGTTTGTCAGAGAGAGAGAGAGAGAAAGCAACAGACTCATAATATAGATGAGAACATCATTCAGTTCCATAAAGTAGTTTCATAATTTCTGCCTATTATAGATGGAAAAGAAAGAACGTGAGACTGTAACAAATGGCATGTGGAGAAAATGATGCTGACAGATTTCTCCATTCAGGCAGAGTGCTTGGAATGCTCAGCTCTTTAAAGTCTGCCTTTAAACCCATGTTCAGCCATGTTTGTGAGGCAGAATTAGAGTGACCACATGGGGTTTCCGTCTGGCTCCTCATTAAGACCACTTGCACAGGAGGTAGGTACAACATAGTTTTCTTTGTGCAGGAAACAGTTCCACATACAAATTTGGCCAATGACCATGGGTGAGAGTTTCATTTGGTTCCATTTTGATATAAAATGTGCACATTGCATCATAAAAGGGACAAAAAGAAGTTGTGGTTTTAAACATTCTGAAAGTGAAATTCACAGATTTGTTCACCCTTAATTATAAGGTGGGCTATGCCATTCCTATGCTGTGCACCTCAACTAATGCCATTAAAGAGACTGCATATTAAGGAGGAGGAGAAAGAAAAGCACCCACTATAATGGACAAGCCAGCCAGCATGATGCCAGTATTGAGAAGAAGCAGTTCAGTGCCCTTAGGACTGGCCAGGAGATATGCTGATTCTTGCACTTGGCTGCAGCTTCTCTGGATAGCTAGTAAAGCACTTGGGTTTATAGTAATCATTCTCTCTTTGCTTTCTTCCCGTGAAGTCAAAATGCACACCACTCTCAATCAAGGTCCATGGCAGAAGCCGCAGGCATAGACAGAAGGTAAAAGTCAGATATCTGCAGTGTTGGCTGAGTATTTCTGGAAGTTGACATCCAATAAAGTAACTTCTCCCAAGCTCTGGGGTGAATCAGTTAATCCACCTGAAATGATGTCGAATACAAAACCATGGGCTTGATACCTCTGGATTTATACCAACTGCCAAGAAGAGATCAAGTGGACATAGTATGATGCTTTGTTCCATATCACATGACCATAGGTTAGTCATTTATTTCAGACCTTACCTACACAGTTCACTAAAACCTGATTTAATAATCCTTGTTAAGTGTTGCGGCTTTCCTCCAAGGTATTCTTAGCGACTGTTCTTTTCGAAAGGTTCAGCTATTTTTCTAATCTCCTTAGAAAATTATAATCCCCACAGTTCCTTCCAGGAGTGGAAACCATTATACTTTGAAACAGAATAAGGCGGCTCTTGATCTCTGACATTTCTGAAATCTGCACGGATTGGAAGGCACCCATGTTGCCAATCCCCATAGTAGAAGGGGATAATACATGTGGCTGAGGGTAATGCAATGGAAAGATATCAAAGTTTAGAAACACAATTTGTTTTAACTACAACTCCCAGAATCCCCTAGTCCTCCTGAATTGTTGTCCACAAAAGAAATATTCCCAACCTCTGAAAAATGCACAAAATTTGATCTGATAGGACATCTGTTACTTCTTTTCTTTCCTCTGGTACTTTTCCTGCATGTATAAGCAGAGCTGGAAAATCTAATTTTAAAAAAGGAATTAATTATATTTACTGTTCCAAAGGCCAGAAGAGGCAATTAGGCTATTTTTGCGTGGGAGTGACATTAGCCATAGGTGGCCCATAGTCAGAGCAGGACAGCACCTCTTCACTTTTGGACCAAAATCCAGCCCTGAAGTTCTCTTTCCTTAAGTCACTGTTATCAGGTGGTGTAGTTACATCTTTATTACTAGGAGGGAGAACTACTTAGAAGTCGCTTTGTTGTTTGTATCTAGTTACCTTTAAGCTCTGACACTAAAATGCTACATATCTGGACCAGAGGGAAGCTCCCATGAAGACAGGCTGTTCAAAATGTAGCTGCTGCATGGCAGACTCAGTGGCTCAAGACACAAGGAAGCTAATGGAGAGCAAACTGGTTTCTCAAAGATTTGCACGTTTGGAAAGGGGCAACGTGCGTGCAGCTGTGCGTGACAGCCCCCACCCCCAGGGAATGAGGGCATTAGGAAGCAGGCACGTATTCTACCGTCGCATAAACGGTGCTAAGAGTCTCCCCATTAGACATTTATGCTTGACAAAATCTACCCAGTGCTCAGATGGAGGCCTTAGGGATATCAGAGCAAGCCGAAAGATTGCAAGGCTCTGCCTTTCCGGTTCTTCTGCTTGATGCCCATGCTCAGATCAGACGTCTACCTTCAGGGGCACCTGTGCCATCCATGGTTGTTGGTTATCAAACAATATTACCTGGTTCCTTTGTGTGGCTTCTAATGCTCTCTATACTGGCTACCTGTCTCTGCCTTAAACTACCTGCCATGGGTATGCTGCATGAATGCTGTTTCTCAGAGAGTCTTGTGACATTCCCAGATTTGCCAATGAATAATACAGGCAAACACAGCCTGGAAATGGAATGTTTTAAATGCATCAGTGTGGCATGAAGTACTGCTTGCCTGTTATATTGCTTATTTCTTCCTATTTGCCAGTGCATTGTTCTTTAATTGCTGTGTTGGAATTTGCAAACCAGGCACCTGTTTTTTTACAGATTTGTTGTGCAATTCATTATTTGGTTCTTCCTCCCTCCTCTTGGGAAAACAAGGAAATTTTCCATTTTAGTGATCGCAGTTCGCTGCAGGCTGCACTGGGAGAAAGCCCCACTGAACTTAGCTCTTTTGAAGAAGACACGAATACCATTGTGTTTTAAGCCTCCCTGGTTTCAATGGGACTTCGATACATGTACCTTTCCTTGGATTGTGATCAGGAAAAATTGACTATTCTTCAATTCCCAGTTATTTCATCAACTTGCAATTTGTTATTTGCTTGTTCATAATATGTTGTCAGGTGTTCATTATCATTCACCTTTCCCTGACGTTGCATATATAATGCATCAGCTCCCTATTTGATATCAACAATCAGTCATTTCATTAATTTGCTATTTGTATTCATTATTCTCACTAGTAACTGAGTATATAGCAGTGAGTTAGGTATCCAGCTGTATCCAGTTTGACTCCCGACTGTGCCTCTCAGGAAAACAGCCAGCCTGGGTAGCCTTGGTCAGGCTACACAGTCCCAAGATACCCCTAGAAAAAGTTTACTGGGAAAACACTTCGGAATATTCTCTTCTTAGAAAACCCTTGAATGGGTTGCCATAAGTCAGAACAGACTTTATGGCATGTGACGATGATGATGTTCAGAAGACAACTTAAAATGTCACTTTTCAGGAAGGTTTTCCACACCAACCTCATTTTATTTTATGTTCCCTGTCCTGCCGTCACAGAGAACTGCCTTTGGCTACACTTTCTCTTATTTGACTAATGTTTTAATCTTTGTGCACTTCCAGTTTATCATTACACTAATAGGTGGTATAAAAATCAAATCAAATCTATCTATCTATTGATCTATCTATCGATCTATCAAGCATCAGACATGCATGATCGGTCTGTGGGTGCTTCCATTTGTTTGGTGGGTTGTCGTTGTTTTTAATTCCCCTTTCATTTTGTTCTTGCCTTTTTCATGTCTGTGAGTCTGATTTTGAACAGCTCTTTTAGATGTTATTTTGTTGTCGGGTATTGTTAAGTGCTATGTGCACTGAAGAGGGAAACATGTGGGGACAGCCATGTTCGTGTAGACTGTGCTTGCAATTGAAACTGGGAGAGCAATTGAGTCCTAATCCATAGCCCTCCTGTCTGGAAGAGAGTTAGGAAGGGCCAAAGATGCTTCTTCTCCAGCAGAGAAGAGTTCTTCTAACAGGTGGCTGGGTGCATCACCATCCCAGAGGCTACAGTACCAACCACGGAAAAATCTGCTGACCCAAATCTGTCACCAGATATGGAGACCAAAGTGTTGCCTTCAACATGCGGTGGGAGTGGCCTTGGATCTGCAAAGACCCAAAGTTTCATCATCCCTCCATAAGACCACAGGACTAGATACCATCTACCATAGCCAATTATTGTGGGCATTGTAAACCCTCAAAATAAATAATTTAGTTTCAAAAGCTCTGTATTGCTCCTTCTTGTTTTAGTCTATAACTTCATCCATGTAGTTTTCTTAATGGTGGCAGGTGAATCCTCCATTATTATGCAACTTGCTTTTGTAACTGGGTTGAGATGAATCTCTACATGTAGATAAAAACTGAAGGAGACTAGTTGTGCACAGATTTGAATAAAACAAATTGATTTATTCATTCAGATGTCTCCCTGAACCCCACATCATCGCCCATGATCTCTGGGGCCTCTGGAGGTTCATATCTGAAATACTGTATCCAAGAGGCCAAAAGATGGAAAGCATTAATTTGGTGATTGAAATATATAGTAGACTGTCAGCACTATTTAATTAATTGTGAGCCCTCAAGTTAATTCTAACTAGAGATGGGGACAAATATAAAAACGGATCAGCTTTTCTGACAAAAATAGCCAATTCATTAAATATTCATTGATCCGTGTTTGTCAAATTTTAAGTCACGATGAATATGGATTAACGAATATTTTGCTGTTTATATTCGTCCATTGTAAAAAAAACAAACCACCATTCTGCCTACTGGCCGCTGATCAACTAATCGACGGGCCAATAAGCAGCCACTCACCCCCACAACCCACCTCCTTCCTCTATCTACCTTAGCCCCCCCCACACTGACACCCCCTTACCATAATCACCGCCACCAAGGTCTCCATCTGGCCTCCGCAGCCATGGCATGCAAAAAGGGAGACTGGCTGCCCTTTGCAAAGATGGCAGCTGCAGTGTCATTTAGGGTAGGGAAACTGGAGCTGCCATCTTTGCAAAGGGCAGCCTGGATTCCCTGTAGCGGTGCGGTGGGGGGGGTGGCAGCAGGGGGGTGGGGCAGGGTTTTTTTTAATAACTCCCACGAATCAATTAATAACTTTGTTATTCCTCACTTCATGGGGGCAACTTCGTGCTTTGTGACTCGTCAACTTTTGACGACTCACAAAGCAGAACAATTCACCAAAATGGTGAGTCATCCCCAGCTCTAATTCTAACTGATGGTCATCCTTTTCAAGGGTATCCAGGTAGAAAGTACTCAGAAGCACTTTACCACTCTCTTCTTCTGAGAGTATTCTGGGATTGTGCAGCTTGCACAAGGCCACACAGGCTGACTCTTCCAGAATGCACAGCTTGGAACTGAACTCTCAGCCTCTGACTCTGCAGCCAGATACCTAACTCACGGAGCTATCCAAATTACAAATAAAAAATAACTCATTTTTTCCAATAACAAAGGCATAACAACGTGATATTACAGAATTAAAATTTTTATTTGTAATTTTTTGCTTCTGCTGGAACAGACTACTGAAAAATATGGCTACTGCTCTGGAAGTAACTATAGATAGCATTTTTATAAGTAACTTTCCAAGCCAGAAACACAACAAGGAATGTCACCCCACCATCACCATCTCTAATCTTAGGAGAAAATCTTTACCAAGCCAAACCTTTCAAAACCAAAGGTAACTATATGTAAAACAACTTCATATAAATATACTCCCTTCAATGACGTGGTCCTGAATTCATTAGACAGTGAGAAAGACTGAAATTCAAAGGAGATAAATGTAGTCGATCAGGGGCCTTGAAACAGAGGCAAGAGCTTTAGAAGGTAAAATCTCTTCTGTGCCAGGTATAAGACCAACCAGGAGATCTTTCATGTATCAGCCATCTCCCAATCAGGGCAGGAGCTATCTTTTTATTTTGCAAAGAACAAAAATCACTATCCATATTAATATCATTATTAAAGATTAAAGAGGATTTGCAGTTTCCCTGGTCTAGTTGGCAGGCCCACGACCAGGGCAGGAGAAGAGACGGGATGGCTCAGCGGGGAGATTATGGAATCCATCCAAACGGTTATCACTAATAAATCAGTGTGCGTCACTCTCTCCCTGAAGGGAGCAGGGTACTTAGCAAGTCACTCCATCCTTCCCCGCAGCCCCCACCAAGATGTAGCCCAGATGGGCAAAGGATTTAGTAGGCTAAGTGAGGGAAGCTCGCTACAGGGAAGTTAATGAACTAGGCAAAAGTGGTGGTGGCAATGTTATTATGAGGGGAAAGCAGAAAGTTATTTTTGTGGACTACAACTCCCAGGATTCTGCAAACTGTAGCCCAAAACAGGGAATGGCAGGGATGAATATCAGTTTTCTTTTTTCACCTGGGCTTTGTTGTTTTTAAATCCCCAAGCTCTTTCCACGTGAACTATGTAGTTTGCAAATATTGGTACATTCTTCAAAAATGAGCTAAGATAAAATTCTCACCCATCTGCACCAACCAAAGTGAATATTTTCTCAGAGGACTACAGTGTACCTGGCTGAGTTGCAGAGCCTTTCGGGGGTCGGGGGACGCAAGGTGGCAATCCTGATTCAGCACTAAATGGATTTGAATGTACATGGATTCAAATGCAGCCTTTGAAGAATTAAAGCACTCAAAGCCGTTGGCCACAGTGGACTAATTTGTCAGTTATGCTTCATGCCACCTTTGAGTTTTCCAGTCTCATTCTCCCTCCACCCCATTCTGTGTATTAAGACATTTATGAATGTCATACTGAAAACCAAACAAAACTAAATTTTCACATATCCTTGGTGAAGTTTAACGGGATACAGGGAAAGGCCCAACGTTCCCTGGTGCCCAACTGTCACCACATACTAAGTATGAGGAAAGCAATATCTATATGAAGAGAGACTCGCCCTAATCAAACAAGCCTTGGCAGATGGGGCTTCAGTGCACACGCCCAACCGCATCTGCAAAGGCTTCAGTGAAGCTGGAAACTGTATAGAACAACAGAGGAGACACACAATCCAGAATGTGAAAAAGTATTTTAATGATTTAATGACGCCATCTATATCTGAAAAACAGTAGGATGCAGAGTATCTATCTATCTATCTATCTATCTATCTATCTATCTATCTATCTATCTATCTATCTATCTATCTATCTATCTATCTATCTATCTATCTATCTATCTATCTATCTATCTATCTATCTATCTATCATCTATCTATCTATCTATCTATCTATCTATCTATCTATCTATCTATCTATCTATCATCTACCTACCTACCTACCTACTTACCTACCTACCTACCTTAAACCACAGAGCCTTGTGGCGCAGCTGTTAAACTGCTGTACTGCAGCCAAAACTGTGCTCACGACTTGCGGTTCAATCCCAGGTAGCGGCTCAAGGTTGACTCAGCTTTCTATTCTTCCGAGGTCAGTAGAATTACTACCCAGCTCACTGGGGGGGGGGGCAATGTGTAGCCTGCATAATTAACTTGTAAACTTCCCAGAGAGTGGGACAGTATATAAGCAGCACGCTTTGCTTTTTCCTTTTGAGAACACATATGGTCTAGTATGAAAAGGGTAAATTATAGGTGAAAACAAAATAAAAATAAAGAGTAAAAAAAGACAAAAACATGGTGGCCCTTTAAAGACTAACTTTTTTTATGTGAGTTTCCTTAATCAGGCAGAAGGGTAAATTAGTACATGATTAGGGGGCATGCAGAGATGCAAGGGTGAATGTTGTGCATAAACATATGGCAGAAGAGGACTTAGATCAAAGCCAGGGTACCTATAGTTCTCCAAATGCTGGATTGTAATGTCCATCAGCTCCTAAACCATGTCATGTAGTCAGGGATGATGGGAGTTGTAGTTTTAAAAGGGACACAGGTTCTGCCCTCTTTCCTTAGGTGTGCATCTATGAGGATGCATCAAAACCAGAATTTTCAGTTCTGGATTGGGGAGTGAAACAGAGACACACTTTTTGAGCTAAACTCAAAATACCATGTATTTGAATCCCACCTCGCTTCACATGGTGTTTTTAGGCCATTCCTCAATGGGCTAAATGGAGGTTGCTCCTAAGCATATACAGGATGGCAGCATACGTTTGTAAATCTGGAGGATTTTGTAGATTGCTGTGTTGATCAGCCTCATCTTGTTGGTGCACAGGCTAAATCTATCCACCTTTCCACCTGTGCCCACAGACACATTTTATTAATGTCTGCAGATGTACTGTACTCTCTCCCCCTCCCCATTTTCTACAACTAGACGGGAAGGGCTTGTGCACCTTTCAAGGGCTCCCCGTCATGCACACTCCCACCACCCACCAGGAAGCAAACACCTGACAAACGCTTTGACACAGTCCTCTCTCCCCCGCCCCTACTTGCACAGCTCAACTTGCTTTATAGCCTGTGTTTCCCTCACTTCTTCCCTTGCCAAAATACAATGACTGTTATAATTAACAGATTATCTCAGTGCAACAGCTGCAGTCCTTTGAAAATTAGGTTGAATAACAGGATCCTGGTGTATGGTAATTTCTTTTCATCTCCACAATATTTCTCTCACTAGCATCCTCCATCTCAATTTCTCTTCATCTGTTTTTTTTCTATTCCACCTCTTCCTTCCTTTTTCTTTTTACTTGTCTTTTTTTCTCTTTCTGCCTTCCCTGTCAGTTATTTTTTTGCAGCTTGAGAAGCACTGAGGATGCTTTCCCTCTTTGTTGACACCATTCATTCTGTTCTGTTCTTTTTAAGAAAAACCTTGCTTCATTTGATTACATATGGTAGTTGTTGCTCACAGGAATGCCAGCACAGCCATTAACAAGAGCACAAATGGAGATGGGATGATGGTAAAGGAATTGGGGCCTCTCAGTAATCACCACTTGGGAGAGAAGGCAACTTGCAACCCTTCAGGGAAGTATGACAGGGTGACTCAGGTCTCAGGCTGAACTCCACTTGCCACTTGGAAACATGATACTGGTTAGCCAGAAAGAGGGGCATCAATTCCTGACCTCAATCCCGTATAAGCAGAGCCATCACTTAGTTAACACTGCTTTTGTCACTCGCTCCATAACCCCTTGAAAAATGCCCTCCACTTGTGAAAACAACAGATCTGCCATTTCACACTGAGTTATTATCCGCTTCTTTCTCTTCATCTCTTGTTCCATCAAATTTCTCTGCCCTTATTTTGTTTCATGTTCTGAACTTCCCAGGGGGGTAGCAGGTCTGAGGACAAGCTTTTAAGGGACAGGCTGTTAGGTAACAGTAGACACATCTCTCTCACACAACACCCCTCTTTTCCAGAATCCCCTATATAGCATGGCATATTCCCATGCTGGTAGAGCAGTAGAGGGACTGGTACTACCTTCTTTATACAAGTTTTCCAAGCTTTTCCAAGTTCTCAGTAGAGTAGAAGAGCAGATGTACCACAAAGCCATTGTGGCATCCAGAAGACTGCATGCCAGATGTGTGGTAGTTTTCTGCCCGGCTCTCTTTCAGATCTGCTTTTCATGTCATGCACCTGAAATCAGTAGCAGGGGAAAGATCTCCACAAGTGAAAATGAGATGAGGAGCCTGATCCTGGAGCTGTATGAGGGATTCTGGGAGTTATAGCCCAAGAAGCAACCTTTCCAAGCTCTCAAAAACACAGGAGGGAGGCTCTCTGGAAATGTATGCTGAAGAGAAGGCATCAAGTAGGCACCCAGATAGAGAACCACTAGCCTCCAAAAGCAACTGTGCAGCCTTGCAGCTTCATCTACTAGCTGTAAAACCCAGTCCTTTGTCTTTCACCACTTACACCCAAGCAGCAAAACGGTTCCCTTCAGCCCTGGAACTTCTAGCCCTCAATGGTCAGCATTAAACAAGCCTCTCCAGTTTGCAGATGGGACAAAGGTTTGGAGGAGAAAATTGTTTTGGAAATGTTTCTAAAAAACCCATTCACAAAAGTATTCTTCAAATCCATGCACATGCCCAGTCCCGTCTTCCTGTTTCTTTAGTACAAAAACCAATAGCTCTGCCACACTCTACAGGATGATTATTCCCAGATCTATTAACATAAAACATGTCCTTGACCGCTTCTAAATGAAAAAGATATTTCCATCCTGTACAAATATTCATCTCAATGCAAACAGCAGTTCTCAGGCACACTTCCCTATTCACTGCTACAATTTCCGTTACAATCTTTCAGAGGAAAGTGAAGTTTGATGAGGAGTCCTTGAAGCTGACCCTCCAGTTGGAACAAGGCATACAGTTATTTAAGCAAGTGACAGGCCATCGGATGAGACCAGTTTCATCATTCTGTGCTAACAGTTTACATTTTGTGCAGATACACCCCCCCAATAAACAAATCTCTCAGACAAGTCTTCAGAATTTTGTTTGAAAAGGTGGCGCTAAATAATGCATCAACAACATAACTGGGAAAGCTACTCTTCCGAAACTATTAGGTACAGTTTTTGTCCTGAGGCCCAAAAAAACGTAGTTAGGAACTTTGATGATAATCTCTTTTTAAAAAATGTTAATTATGACCCCCCCCCACCCGTCAACTTTTACCTATGAATTCTATAAGCCACTGGCCTGTGATGAAAAACATACACTCCTCAGTCCACTTTATTAGCTCTACAACATCTATAAGATGGCAGAAGCACAAAGCAATAGTTATATTCTTTTCTTCATCATCATCTTAGAACTGCAGAGCCAGAAGGGACCCATCATCAAGTCCAGTCCCTGTCAAGGAGGCACTGGGGGAATAGAACTCCCAGCCTCTGGCTCTGCAGCCACAGACATAAGCCATGGACCTATCCAGCAGTTCCTTCCATTTGCCAATTGTGTAGCTGGTATGGCTTGCCAAAAACACTTGTCTTTTGATGTCTTTTTAGCCCTAAATGATACTTTCTGAGCATAAACTAAATCCTTAAGAAAGTCCATGTGATAAGACTGACTTTTCTCCAAATCCTGTTCATTGTCAGTGTCTCTCTTCTCTTCTGCTACTTCACTGTATGTATGTATGTATGTATGTATGTATGTATGTATGTATGTATGTATGTATGTATGTACGTACGTACGTACGTACGTACGTACGTACGTACGTACGTGCGTGCGTACGTACGTACGTATGTACGTACGTACAGTGGTGCCCCGCATAGCGAGGTTAATCCATTCCGGATTAACCATCGCTATGGGGAAACATCGCTATACGGAACGGAAAACGCCATAGAAACGCATTAAACTTAGTTTAATGTGTTCCTATGGCTCTTAAACTCACCGTTCTGCGAAGTTTCTCCATAGCGCCGCCATTTTCGCGCCCTCGGTAAGCGAGGGCAGGGCACGAAAATGGTGTGGGCAGCCATTTTCTGCACCCGGCAGCCATTTTGGAACCGCCGATCAGCTGTTCCCAAAATGGCCGCCGGGTGCAGAAATGATTGCAATGCGATGTTTAGCCTATCTAAACATCGCAATGTGATCGCATTAGCGACCCCAAAAAACAGGTCGCTATGCAGATTCTTCGTTAAACGGTGCACTCGTTAAGCGAGGCACCACTGTATGTATGTATGTATGTATGTATGTATGTATGTATGTATGTATGTATGTATGTATGTATGTATGTATGTATGTATGTATGTATGTATGTATTTGCTTGCTTGCTTGCTTGCTTGCTTGCTTGCTTGCTTGCTTGCTTGCTTGCTTGCTTGCTTATTTATTTATTTATTTATTTATTTATTTATTTATTTATTTATTTATTTATTTATTTATTTGCCTGTCTGTCTGTCTGTCTGTCTATCTATCTATCCCAGCTTTCGCCTTTAAAAAGGAACCAAGGCATCTCCCTGAACCTCCTGTTTTACTGTCATTGGGCTGTTGTTCTGGATTGGCTCCAAAAGAAACTCCAGGCGATCAGGGATCACATTGTATACGAGATTATGGCATAATGTAGTCAACCAAATTATGCTATGTGGATAAGACGGAGAGAAAGAGGTTCATGTGTGTATTTTTGCTATTAAGTTAATTCACAGGAAGAGGCCTGTGTTAATATTATATCCAGAACTTCAATATCCAATTAACTTTTTTGGGGGAAAAAACATATCCTGGAGCAGGAGTAGCAGCAAGGGTACAGAGCAGACATGGAAGCAAAAGAGCATGAAGGAACCAGAGGAACAGCAACAGCACTGGAAGAACTATAGTGCCCCTGGCTGGGTTTGGTAGCACCCCAAGGCACTGCTGGGTGTCATGGGGGCCATGGCACACACTTTGAGAACCACTGAGCTAGGTGATGTTCAATCTCTCAGTAACCATGGAGGATTGCATAGGATAGCCTAAAGTACGAACTCCTTTTCCACTCAATGAATAGAGAGATGTATTTTGTTTCTATTGGAAAGGAAGCAGTGCTCAAGACAGGAAAGCAGGCAGAAAACATTTTTGCAAGCCCCCTCCTTTTCGTTCAAGGCTAAGAAACTCTGACACACATCCAGGAACGTTCATCCATTTGTGGGCCTGGTACCAGCCTATATCTGGGAGTCCACAGATTTCCTGCTCCTGGCCTAAATATCTGCATCTACATATCCAACGCTGATGCCAACATTATGCACCAATATTGGTGCAAGACTGGTAGCTATAACCAGTGACACAACAGTGATGAAGCTTACAGGTGGCAAAGATAATTTTTCTGAGGAATCTGCAAGGTTTAAGTCCAGGAGTTCATACCTGCCCTCTTCTAGGTTAGACTACAACTATCATTAATTCTAGCCAGAACAGAATTGCTGGCTAGAAAGCCACAAATGTTCACCCCAGTGTAGCCATTTGCTTCAGTGCAATCCAGTGGCTTTTCTTAGTGTAGTAAAACCTCCATATTTCATCTTTAATTAAAATTTTAAAATGACAATTCCATGAACAAAACCTGCATCCAGGCTCCAAGACCTGCCATTTTCTTTTAGGATTTGGAAACATTTCCCCTAATCACTATTTTGAACATCTATTGCCACTTATTCATCATTCTTTTTGAAACGTCACCAATCTTCTCTTTTATTGCTAAACAGATTCCCTCTGGTTAATAATTTCAACTTCTTGACCTTTGGGTCCACTGATCAATAAAAACATTGATGTTTCACTCCTCCGGTGATGCTAGGAATACAAAATGCTCTCTCAGAAAGGGAAGCTGTGTCAGGACAGCGCTGCCCACAGTGCTGAAATGGAGCGGCAATGATGTGAAGTCTATCGGTGTCCAGGTCTCCAGGGGTGTAATGTGCACGCAGTAATGGCCAGAAACATGAATCACCATTAAAAATGACAACTCCCTCTTCGATGTTTATTCCCCTAGCAGTCACTTTTGCAATCAACTCTGGTTTACACATTGAAACAAGATTCTGTTTTCCCTCCTAGCTGCCAACACAGAGACCTGAAAACCGAAATTAACACATCACCAGAAACAATACAGATGGGGGTGGTGGTCCTGCTGGTTTTGGGGGAAAAGCAGAACTGAAGGGTGTGTCTCTGCAGTCCTGCTGCTGTGAGCGTCCTTATGCAGGGCTCTGAGAAAGAAGGGGCTTCTTTAGAAAAGGTTAGATCAAAAATGTGAGCCAGAGAGGTGGCTTTCAAAGGAAGAGGAGGAGGAAAGCAACAGATGGGGCAAAGATTCAGTGACCTGGTTGGCCAGCCTGTCCTCAGCAAGAAGAGAAAAACTGTCCTCCTTCTCATCAGCTCAGCATGGGCAAGGAGTCAAAGCAGACGTGTGAGAGAAAAAAAAATACAGAGTGGGAAATGAGCAACACCGTTTTTTTAAAAAAAAGCAGCAGGCAAAGGCATTTACTCTCATCTCCACAACAGCTATCCTAATGTGTCTTTTCATTATTCTCTCTGTCTTTTTCTTGTGCATTTCTCTGTACTATACAGAAGCAATCTAAGCAATGGGTAAATAAATCTAGCTGTTCGCTTGATGACCACTTAATCTGTTCCTTGCCTTGCTGGGCTACCTGTAGTAGAGAAAATGCACATTTGAAAATTGGCAGCATTGTGTAGACCATTTCCAGGCTGGAAGTCTGAAGGCTTCAACAGAGCCAGGGAAGAAAGAAATAATCGAATAAAGGATGGAAAAAAACAGAAGGCAGAAAATGTGCATGTGGAGGAATGCCTTCATGGCCAGATACTACAACTTTTGACATGTCACAAACCAGAGGGACACACACAGCAGTGAAAAATTTAAATAGGATATATCATGGGAGAGCAGAGGAGGAAGTTTTGTTAGCAATAAAACATACCTAATGTAATTAATATTATATATTATCATATTTTATTGTGTACTGTTCTTTTGGTGTCAGGGTGAATTCCTTTAATCTCTAAACAAAACTGAAAAGGTCAGGGATGGGAAACCTTTAAGCCTTCCACATGGTTTGGACTTACATTCCCAGAGGCTCTGGTCAGTACGGCCACTGGTAAGGAACAGTGGAGACTAATGCAACTCTGTACTTAGAAAGTTGGACCCGAAATCCACTTAGCCATGAAATTCACTGGGTGACTTTGGATAGGTCACATTTTTAGTGTGATCTACCTCACAGGGTTGTTGTGAGAATAAAAGGGCGGTAGGGCCACAAATAACCACTTGAGCTCTCTAGCGGAAAGGTGGGCTGTAAATGTAACAAAAATAATAAGAAGGCCAACGTTTTCCCATTGCCAGAAAGACAGAGTGATTCACCAAAACCCTTTAGCAAGATTCCAAACTGAGTGGGCATTTGGGGGCGGCTTTCCCATTCCTAGCCTCACCATTCCATCTACTGTGCCTCAATAGTGACTGTGAATAGTTACTTTTGGGGCAGAAGCTAAATTTTTTAAAAAAAATACCCAGATTCTCAAAGCCAGTATGGCCAGAGGAAAGAGGTAGTCATAGCATTTCCAAGCTCTGCATCTGATTGTTCCCCAGAAGGCCAATAGTAAAGCAAGAAAACACAACTACAACATGACTGAGCAAGATTAACCATAGCCCTGGCTTCAAACAGTACTCCTGTTCCTTTAATAATTGCAGAGCAAGGATGCACTTTCAACATATGTGTCTTTTGCAATGGCTACAGATATTGGATGAGCCAACCATGCAGATTTCAAAGGCACTGTCTCTTTGCTTTTGTAACTCAGATCCCAGTTATTTCAATGTTTTGGTTTCACATTCCACCATCACCCCTACATTTCAAGATTGTGGGCCATATCCCTACAGAGCTCTGCTTTCAAACAACCTTTAAATTGACCCAAATAAAGAATTTTAGAGGTCTCTCTTGCTGCAGCCTCATCTCCTAAGCCTGAAGTAACAGCCAGTGTTCCCACCCAGTTCCAGTTTTCTCCCCCGCAATCACAATCCATTCAAGATGTGTTTAGTATCTCCTTTTGTATTGTTACTAGGCCTCCCACAAATCTGTGGGAATGATTTGAACACAATGATAGCCAACAATTTTTGGCCAGGACTTAGCATTTTATTTAATGGCCTCTGGGAAGTCCATGCCCCAGTGATTTTCATGGGATCATAAAATTTTCATCTCATGGTTAATGTAATAAATTGATTTCCTTGGTCCTAGTTATAAAGAAGTCCATGCTTTATACTGACCTGGACACATCTTTAGTAGGATCTGGTTGCTTCAGTTTTGCAGATGTTGTTAATCCACTAAGGAATTTGTCTGCACCCTTGCATGATATACCCATAGGGGAGCTGTCCGAGGTGCTGAACCCCATCCACAGAACAGATTCAACATCTTGGAGAGTTCCTATAAAATGCAGATTAAAACCTGGAGTGTATTCACAGCTCCTGAGAAATTACAATCACCAGCCACAGTGGCTAACCTGGATGATGAATCTATTCACTGTTTCAAATCAGATGGCACGATCAATCACGGTCCAGATCAATGAAAGAATTTTTTGATGGTGAACCTGTTCAGTGAGGTCCACTATTCTTTGGTTCCAAACTAAAAAATGACTCTCTCTTTCTCTCATTCTGACTTCTCCAGATCCACTGTAACAGATTTGTCAGAAACACTTCAGCTGTGTATCTGCTGTATCCTCACAGATTGAACCAGAGTTCCCTTTCAGTGCTACAATTCTAAGGTTTTGCTTAAAGGGTCATGTTCCCACCTAATGCAGCTGTTCAGTCTATGAGTCATCTTAGTGAACATCTACAGCTTTTCAGAATATTGCCATGTACCTCAGTCAAACAACCAATGTATCCATTTAGCATGCAAGTGTCCTCTGCTTCTCATTGTGTGATAAATTGTATATCAGGACTTGAACACTACATATATGGCCTCCTATTTGGACAAAATATCAGACTTAGGATAGAACCTGGAACCACAGTGATATATAGCAATTAGCTTCACAAAGTTATTCTGAGAGGACGTTAAATGTGTACTTCAAAGTATTTTGCACATTTGTGTTATATTAATAACATAACACACAGTGCCACACACAAGGGGGGGGACGCATGCACCTGTATGCACAGTTCTTTTCTAGAGTTTATGCTTCTTTTTAAGGCTCCTGTGAATGCCAGACTAGCCATCAGTGCTGAGCAAACTGCTCACTCCTAAACATCCAGCAAATGTTCCTTCAGAAACATTATTCCAAAAGTAAATATTTGTCCATGAGAGTTTTCAGAAAAGCTTAGAAAAGAAGCCTATTCCCAAGACACAAAACAGTATGCCTAGGATTTCTCTGACCAGAAATAAATGAGGAAGGGATGTGCATGAAGAAAAGGGAATGAAAATTAATTTGGGAATGAAAATACTGAAAGCGCAATTATGACTGGGGGGAATCAAATTGCAGAGTGAAACAAACCACTTTTTTACTGAGCTTGTTAACATTTGCAAAGTAAACCCCCAAATTTATGCCATTAATTTGCATATATAATTTTTTTTCACTGCCACTGGTTTATAGTCCCTGTGAAATCTTTGCAAGCATGTGTTTTTCTCTCTTCACTTGTATTAATTAACACTTGTAATATATACATGCATAGTTTTACAGGGTTGCTGCATTCTGGTTTTAACACTTTCAATGGTTCTTACCAGTACACAGTTCCAACTCTTTTGTATAAAATGCTCCAAAGCTGAGAACTCTCAGAGTTTGCTATCTTTTGGATTACAACACCCCAAATCCTTTTGCCATGCTGGTCTGGGGGACTGAGGAAACTGTAGTCCAAAAAAGGATGATCTGGCCAACAGTTATGTCTTAACTACAGTAGTGCTTATGGACGGGGATCCAGGTGCACGACTGTACTCTATGACCTTCAGAGAAGGCAGAAACAAAAGTCTTGGGCAACTGAAATGTTAGTGCCTGCAAACCTCTCAAGATGTCACACTGCCATGCTGAAACACTCTGTGTTTACACATACGCCATCACTAGGTAGCCCAGAATTGTGTTCCTGGGGGAAAGCCAAGCTATAAAAGGCACACTGGAATCAGGTAAACTGGAGTGGAGCTAAAGAGAAAGAAACAAGCATTTGGACTGCAGCAGATTTCTTGTAGGTGGAGAAATTATTTTTTAACAGACTGGTCATAAGAGGGCCTCTAGAATATGGGGAGTCTCTGAGCCTGAAACAACAGTGTGTACATTTGGGTCTGGGAGATTGTGACCAAATCAAATTCCAGCATAGTAAATAATTCATAACTGGTCCTAAGGAGGTTGATATATTTTCCCTCTCAGTGCTACACCTGTGGAATGGGAAGAGCAGCATCCATGAAAAAAATGACCAGATAGAGAGAACCAGCATCAAGTTTAGATGTGGCTTGGAGTACCACCCTAAACATCTTAGTCTTAGAATTTTGGACCATATTTGCAGAAAGCTAGGCTGGGCAGAAAGGTGGCCTACAGAAATAAGGATTCCATCCTAGAGAATATATTTATGTGAGAGAAGGAAAAGCTACCCCATCACTTGGTGAAAGAGAATGGGCTGCAAATCTTTAACCTGACATTCACAGAAAATGATTGCAGTAGCTCAGCAATGAAGAAGAGGCAATCTGCCTATGTCCAGAGCTAGTTCCTTCATTAGATTACTGCACTTTGTTTTTGGATTGCTGTAAGGAAGTAAGGGAATCACGTTAAATATATGTAGCAAAAAGATAACAGGGTCTACAAAACCTACTGTATGTACTCTGAAAAAGACTGTTCTTCCTGACTAGAACACCAAAGAATAATATTCTAATCTTGTGTGTGTGTTATGTGCCATCAAGTTGCATCCAACTTATAGCAACCCTGATAAGGTTTTCAGGGTAAGTGAGATATTTAAGCAGTGATTTTACCAGTGCCCCTTGTACACACACAAATATACACCCCATGAGTTTCATGGCCAAGCAGGGATTCAAACCTATGTCTTCTGAGTTCTAGTCCATCAATATTATTTATTCCACCACACTGGGTATAATACTACTCTAATTATATGCCTCACCAATACTCTGCCAAAGGACAGGGTAGCTACTACAGTAGAAAGAAGAAAGTCCACTTCTCCCAGAAATAACTTTTATATGTTTGCTGGCATTCTATTATTCAATTTATCATTTATGATAATTTCTAAGGAACTAAAAATTGCACATGTGTCATTGGGAATAAACAGAAACAAAAATAATAATTCCATTAGCAAATGAAAATTGCTATACCACCATTGAATATAAATTTTGCTGCTGCAGCAACTGTAAAACATGAAGAGGATAAATAAAAAACTGGCGCAGCGTTATTGGAAATAAATGTTATTGTTATAGCTAAAACACAAAATGATGGCTCCAACAGTAGTTTTAAATTGGATGGTTATTTTTGATAGTTTCTCACCAGAGTATTTCTGCATCCCATCAATCACTTATTGAGAACCACTATCTATTTCATATATCTTTGGTTCAGGACGTTAATACTGACCAGATAGTCAGGGAATTAAGGAAAAAAATATCTTTGTTTAAGACAGGAATGCAGCCTGTTGACTATATGTGGGTTATTTTTGTACTGCCCATGTTACATTAGTACCACACATTCAAAGCACTAACCATAAAAGAGGGAACAAAATGGCACAATTCAACAACAACAAAAAAAGGCTTTAGAACCAGCAATTTCATGCTCCTTGAGTTTGGTAAAGGGTCATTCAAGGCTCTCTCACCCAAAATCTCTGGGAAACATAAATCAGAAGCACTTGTCTGAATACCTTTGCTGAGCACTGGCTTTTTTTCTTGGCAGAATGTCAACACTCACTGGAGACATGAAAGTAATGAAACACCACACAGTCCCAACGGAGCCACTTCTCTTTCCTCCACCCCAAGTCAGAGCCATTTCCCACAGAATGCAACAATATTGGGAACTAGAATGCAAGTATGGTCACTTCCTGCTTTCTTGCTTTTCTTTGTAGACTCTCTAATCAAATTCTTTCTCATGACAGGTCCTTTCTCTTCAAAGGTGGAGTGGTAAAGAAAGGATTTTGACAACACAGATGTTCTGAAACCAAAAGACATCCCAACACCTCGTAAAGAAGGATGGGCAGCAAATCTTTAAACTGGCATTCACAGACAGCTACATGTCCCAGCTCTGTGAACATCAAGAAGATCACACTGTTGGTCTGTCAAAACCCAGGATTTCTACTGCTTTGTTTTTCAAACTGAGGCATAAGGACACAGTTTGGCTTCAAAGATTCGACTCATCATAAATCACCAGTCCTGATCTCAGATTTTGGGGAGTAGGCTGTGGTCACATGGTGATAAGGTAATCATCATTCCACACATATACTGAGTGCACTTTTATGTTTTATTCATGTAAGTAACCTTTGAATAGTACTTGGCAAAATTAGGGGGCTTGGGAGCATAACTCTCAAAATTCCCTAGTAACATGACCACTGGAGTGTTGGGATCTGTCATTCAAATAAATTCACTGTCCAAACAGCAGACAGACATGCAGCTGTTAAGGTAGTGAAGCCTTTAATGGCATGAAAAATCAAAGTGACACAAAAAGCTATACTATCTAACAAGTTGGGAACCTACCAGCCCTGGTCAACAAAGTGTTGGTAGAAACATTGGCCTACTGGAACCACAATCAAACCACAGATCTCTGTGATGGCCGGATGCATAAACCTTAATGACATATTGTGAAGAAGCAAAGCAGCTTGCTCCATTGTGTATGATAAAAGTAAAAACAACTGTGGCCTCACTAACAAGTTCAAACCCCAAACTATATTCCTTTCCTCCCATTTAACATAATTCTCCGCCCTCTATCAGGATGGGACTGCCAAGCAGTTCGTTACTGTTGGTTTTAGGAAAGAAGGGGGACTCAACTGCCTTGGAAGGGTGTGGAAAGAGCTAGACAACCACTCTGTCATGATTGTATTGCTGCTTAGGGCTGGTGAGCATATTTTCATTTATTTGCTGGCTCTTCTATTGCCTTGGCAACATGAACAATGAATTCAAATCAGGAATATATCTCTGTTATGATCTAAAAAGGAGGTGTGAGAACTTACTTGCTTGGTTTGGAAGAGTGCAGGGAAGGAAACCAGCAGAAACCATAGAGACCACTCAAACTCTCCACACACTCTGTAGAGCAACATCCCACACAGAAAGATTAACAGACATTCGCAGTACAAAAAGAAAGGTTACTTACCTGTAACGATGGTTCTTCAAGTGGTCATTCTGTGAATTCACACAAAGGGTTAATACCAGCGCCAGCATTGGGCCTCTCGGAACGTTTTCTAGCTGCAAGAGAAAAGTAACAATGTTTAGGACTACCCCTACTGCGCACGCCCAGCCTAACCGTCCCTCAGTTCCATTTGTCCGCCATAGGCCCTCGAGTCAGAGAGACGCCAGTGACAGACAGACAGAGGGGAGGCCGGGCGGGATTGTGTGAATTCACAGAATGACCACTTGAAGAACCATCGTTACAGGTAAGTAACCTTTCTTTCTTCATCGTGGTCTTCTGTGAATGCACACAAAGGGTGATTAGCACGCTTACTAACCGGATGGTGGGCTGTCACTGAAGAGCCGATGCTAGTACTGCCCTCCCGAATTTGGTCTTCTCTTTTGCCCTCACGTCCAATCTGTAGTGGGTTATGAAGGTAGAGGCATTAGACCACGTAGCGGACCGGCAGATGTCGGGCAGGTCGACGCCACGAAGTAAGGCAGTGGATGAGGCAACAGCCCGGGTGGAATGGGCTTTAAGTCCCTGTGGAGGATCTCTGTGGTTGAGCTCGTAGGCAAGGGCGATGGTAGACACGAGCCACCGAGAGAGCGTGGACGGCGAGGCCGGGCAACCCCTCTTTGGGCCAAAGTGGCAAAGGAAGAGTCTGTTGGCCAGGCGAAAGTCCTTGGTCCTGGACACGTAAAAAGCTAAGGACCGTCGAACATCGAGCATGTGGAGCATGCATTCAACATCAGTCGTCGGGGACGGAAACAAAGTTGGCAGAATAAGTGGCTGATTGACGTGGAAGTCGGAGACCACCTTAGGAAGAAAAGAGACGTCCAGGTAAAGCATAACCTTGTCCTTAAAGAACTGAAGAAAAGGTTGGTCATGGCGGAGAGCTGCCAACTCGCTAGCTCGACGAGCAGAGGTGATAGCCACTAGGAATAGCGTTTTTAAAGAGAGCATTTTGAGGTCACAGGTAGCCATAGGTTCAAATGGGGGTCTGGATAGGGCATGCAGAACCAAATGGAGGGACCACTGAGGGAGTGGAGGACGAACGGGAGGTCGGAGGTTAGAGAGACCCCTCAAAAACATCCTGACGGTAGGATGGGAGAAAAAGCGGGATGAGGGAGAAGCTCTGGGCTGAAAGAAGACAACCGCAGCCAGGTACACCTTGATAGTAGAGATAGACAGGTGGAAATCAAACAGGTAACGGAGATACTGCAGAAGTGTGGAAAGAGACACAGGTGAGGAGGCGAGATCCCTCTGCTGGGTAAATTTCAGAAAGCTGTTCCATTTGTAGGCATACAAGCGAGACGTGGAGGGTTCGATGGCATTGGTCAAGACCTCCTGAATTTCTGGACGATCCTCCACGCCGTCAGATGGAGCGTGTCGAGGTCGGGGTGAAGGACTTCGCCTGCTTCCTGGGTCAGTAGGTCCGGCCACATCGGAAGGGTTACTGAGTCCACAGCCATGCTGACTAGGGTGGGAAACCACACTTGGCGAGGCCAAAAGGGTGCGATGAAGATGGCCGGAGTCATCGAGCGTCGGAGTTTGATCAAGGATCTCTGTATCAACGGGATCGGTGGAAATATGTACAAGAGACCCTGGTTCCATGGAATCATGAATGCGTCGCCGAGCGAGTGGTGACCGAGACCTGCCCGGGAGGCATAGCGGGAGCATTTTGCGTTGTGAGGGGATGCGAACACATCCAGCACTGGGGTCCCCCACTGGTTGCAAAGGTCCTGGAAGACCAGAGGGTTCAACTCCCATTCGTGAGTCTGATAGTGAAGCCTGCTCAGAGTGTCCGCAAGTGTGTTGTCCTCCGTGGCTACATGGATGGCCACCGGGTAGATATGATGACGGTAACACCATTCCCAAAGGAGGATGGAGAGATACAGGAGTGAATGAGAGCGGGTTCCTCCCTGCTTGTTGACATAGTGCATTGTGGTAGTGTTGTCCGTCACTAGCTGAACTCCGCGGCCGCGGAGGAGAGGAAGGAAGGACTTGAAGGCCTTGATAACCGCCAGCAGTTCCAGGTAATTGATGTGGAACATGGCTTCTTGAGGCGTCCAGAGGGCGTGAATGGTGCGACGCCCGCAGTGCGCCCCCCAGCCGGACGGACTGGCGTCCGTTGTAACTTGAACGGTGAGACGGAGTGGACGAAAGGGCCGGCCAACCGTGAGATGGGGTGTGTACATCCACCACTGGAGTTGTCTGGTGAGCTCCGGGGTGACACGAAGGCGTTTCCTTTGACTGTCGATCATGGGGTCGAAAAGGGTGAGAAACCAAGATTGGAGCGACCGGAGTTTGAGGCGAGCGTGCGCTAGCGCCGGCGTCGTAGAAGACATCAGGCCGAGGAGGTGCTGGGCATGGTGGGCTGTCACCCGAGCACCGGGGAGAAATTTCCTGATGGCTCGTCGAATCTTGTGTATTCTTTCCGGGGGAAGAAAGACTCGACCCTTTACAGCGTCCAAGCAGACCCCTATGTATTGAACTGTCTTGGAGGGAATGAGCCGGGACTTCTGTTTGTTGACAGTGAGACCGAGATTGGAAAGAAGATACAGAATGAATCTTGTGTCTTTCAGGGATTGCCTTCTCGAGGTGGAGACTACGAGCCAATCGTCCAGGTAAGGGTAAACGTGAATGCCCCTGAGACGAAGGTAAGCCGCCACCGGAGCCATGACCTTGGTGAAGGTCCGGGGAGCTGTGGACAGACCGAATGGCAGGGCCTGGAATTCGTAGACCGTGTCCTGAAAGATGAACCGAAGGAACCTGCGGTGGTCGGGGTGAATAGTGACGTGAAAGTATGCGTCCTTTAGATCTATAAGGACGAACCAGTTGCTCTTTTTCAGCAAGTGCATGATGGACTCTAAGGTAAGCATCCGAAACCGTCTGGGTCGCAGGTAAGTATTGAGGAGTCTTAGATCGAGGATGGGTCTTATGCCTCCTCCGCTTTTTGAGACGGCGAAGTAGCGGGAGTAAAACCCGCATTGTACGTCGTGAGGTGGTACTGTAGAGATGGCCTCTTTTTCTAAGAGAGATGATATTTCTTCCTCTAGCGAGGAGTCGAAGGGAGAATGAGTAATGAAACCCAGCGGAGGAGATCTTATAAACTCCAGCTGGTAACCGTGCTGAATAATTTTTAGAGCCCAAGTGTCGTTTGTGATGACAGACCAGTTGTGAAGAAACGGTTGAAGGCGGGTGGTAGGTGGTGAATGGGTGAAAACGGGGGGCCGAAAGTCAAAGATACTGTTTTTGTTTTCTGCCAGGTGGCTTAAAAGGTTGGCGGCGATGGGGCGGACGAGGGCGGTATCCCTGATAGCCCTGGACAGAAGAAGAGGACTGGCCAGAGCGCTGCTGAGGAAGGTGTTTGTAAGGACGGTATTGTTGGGAAGATTGATACTGTCCATAAGATTTACGCCATTGAGGGCGTCGCTGTCTAGATTGAGTCTGAACAGAATAGGACTTAGCAGTTCTCTTAGCCTTGTGAAGGTCCTCCAAATGGGAGTCGGTCTTTTCGTTGAACAGCCCGGTAGCGTCGAAGGCGAGGCTTTCAACTTTTGACTTGACGTCCTCCATTATGTCCGCAGAACGGAGCCAAGCATGGCGCCGGATAGAGATGGCAGACATGAGGACTCTGGCAGAGATTTCTGCTGCATGTCTGATGGAAAGACGTTCATACTTGGATACCGTCTGAGCTTCCTCATATGAGTTAAGAAAGGCTTGCCTGGTGTCTTCAGGTATCATTTTCAACCCAGGCAAAAGTTTGAGCCACAATTGTTTGTGATAAGCTCCCAAAACAGTTTGATAATTTATGACTCGAAGTAGCAAGGTGACAAGGGAGTAGATTTTCCTGCCGATGAGTTCCAGCTTTTTACCCTCCTTGTCGACTGGGGTAACATGAGCTTTGGCCGAAGGCCTTGAACAGCTTGTTTCAACAATGAGTGAGTTTGGAATAGGATGCTTGAGCAGAAAATGAGTATCGGCCCCATGAATCTTGTAGAAGTGTTCTGTGCGACGAGGGACATTAGGTGTAGTCGCAGGCTGAGCCCAGAACTCCTTGATGGCCTCCATAACTACAGGCACAAAGGCTATACTGGGGGGAGCGGTACTGTCCCTTTTTATGTCTCCAAAGAACAAGTCCTCTCCCGGAGGGGAAGGGAGATTCAAGTCCAATTTAAGCGTCTTGGCAAGCCTGGACATCATCTGAGAGTAAGAAGAAAAATCCTCAGATGGAGAAGGAGCGTGAGTATCGCCAGTATCGGAAAGCACCAGATCACCCGGAGGTAAATCATGCGGTGGTAAGGGTGGGGGTTGCTCCTGATCGGAGTCAGAAGACCGCTCCGTGGACACCTCATCTGGATCAGAGGAGAAGACGTCCCTCTTCTTCTTTGGAGGGGGCTTCTCGACGTCGACCTGCGTTGTCGGGGGTCGAACGGGGACCACGGTCGGTGCCGAGGTGGGAGGGGCCGGTTGCGGTGGAGGGGCAACCGGTACCGGAAGAGGGTGGTCTTTGGCTCGAATGGCCCGGCGTCGGCGTCGAGGTCGGGTCGACTCCGAAGAAGAAGAGACATATATGTACCGGATCTTTTTGCGGTACCGGTCTCGAGAGGCGGATGTCGACGACGAAGGAGGAGACCGCGAACGGCCGCGTCGACGTCGATGGTGCTTACGACGCTTAGGGCGGTCGGAATCCGCCGAACGGGAAGAAGAGGACCGACGTCGGTGCTTGCTACGACGTCGATGAGAATGGTGCTTCTTCTTAGAGCGTTTACGCTTAGAGGATTTCGAGTCCGAGCGATCGCTAGAGTCGGACTGAGTGGAAGCTCGATGCCTCTTCTTCGATCGTTTCCGTCGAGGAGACTTCGACCTCGAGCGGCCGGAGGATGGGGACCGACTCGGGGAGCCATGCTTCTCCGTGCGAGAACGTTTGCCTCGAGGAGATTTAGACCTCGAGCGCACAGGTGATCGAGGTATCTTCTCTCGAGGAGATCTCGAGTCCGAGTGTACGGACGAGATCGACACGGGAGGCGACCCCTGGCCCGCAGGAAAAGGGCTATGTGGGGCAGAAGCGAGGCCAGTAGTGACAGCGACTAACTGGCTCGGCGTCGGGGAAGACCTTCCCGAAGGCGGTATCACTTCAGTACGTCGAGCAGGAGGAGGCGCGGGTGCCTCGGCCGAGGCCCCGAAGCGCCTCGACAACTCCTCAAGAATCGGCGATGGGATGGAACCCGAGCTCGGAGAAAGTGGAATAGATGTCATTTTAAGCTGGGCGGCCGCCTTAGCTTTGGACGATTTCGACGGCTTAGCTTTCGGAGCCGGAGGCTCGGGTGAAGCAGGAGCGGCCGATTTCGACGACGCGGATTTCTTCGACATTTTGGAAACTTTGGAGACGACTGAGTGAACAGGAGCTGCTCGAGAAGTGGAAGCCATTTCCCCCTCCGAGGGCGCCGTGGAAGACAACGTTGACTCCCACAGATGAAGTTTAAGGCGCTGTTGGCGAGCCTTGAGAGCGGCCTTAGTGAAGGCTTTGCAGTGTGGGCAAGCTTTGGGATTGTGCGACTCGCCCAAACAATACAGGCAAGTATCGTGGCCGTCTTGATGGGGGATTTTGCGGTCGCACACCACACACCTGCTGAACGGCCCTGAAGGGGACATAGGGTAGTAAGGAAACCGAAACGACAAGTCCAAGGATAAGGCAGAGCAGTCCAAACACAGTCCGAGTAAGCCAGAAAATACACCGGGTCGTCAAGTTGAAGGGAAAAAGCGCTAGGGTAGTCCGTGAGCGAAGCAAGGGTCAAAGCCAAAAATCAGATAGATCGCAATAACGCAGCAATAAACGCAGCTAAGACGAGAGGCTCCAAACCGCTAGGCGGAAAAATGGAACTGAGGGACGGTTAGGCTGGGCGTGCGCAGTAGGGGTAGTCCTAAACATTGTTACTTTTCTCTTGCAGCTAGAAAACGTTCCGAGAGGCCCAACGCTGGCGCTGGTATTAACCCTTTGTGTGCATTCACAGAAGACCACGATGAAGAATGACGGTGCGCATTTGCCCGCCAGCCATTGTGCTGCTTCACCCAAAAGAAACAAACAGGCTGAAATAAGTCACACCAGTGTAGGCCCAATGAATCAGTGGGGATTTGGTGAGTCAAGTCCTCTGTAAATTCCACTGATTCAAATGGGCCTACTCTAGTTGCAACTCACTATGCTAAGCAAAAGGAATTCAGCCACAGTGTACATGTGTCAGATGGAGTGCTAAAAGCTGATATGCAAATATCTTTCTCCCTCTTTCATAATATTAAATTTCCTCCTCATCCATAAAGCTGAAAATGCCACATTGCTCCAACATCCAATTACCACAACAGTGGGGACTATATAGAATGAATGTGAGTCCCACAGGTAGCTTTTGGATCATTCTTCTGAGAAGCAACATTTATCTCATTCATTCCATGCTCAAACTATATAGTATTTTTTTAATATATATATATTATCACTTTAGCATCTGAGCACATACACCTTTTATCACTTCAGTGCAGGAATGCTCTTGTAGTCCATCAAAAATAATTGCTTTCTTTTCACCACTTTATACTTTTTTCTTTTTGCGCTGTGCCTTTTAAATTGTAAGTCTGAAAGAACAAGGGCTGCCTTTCATCTTGTGTGCAGTTGTTCTTGATAACTAAACCGTTCTGAGAGCCTTTAAGGAACGGACAGTGGTGCAAAAGAAAGAAGAAGCGAAAGAATCCAGCAAGTTTGCCTATTCCCTCACTCATGCTCCGCTATTTTATGGACTTCTGTATTTCTTTGTTTTTAATTAGGTATTCAAAAGAAGTTTACTTTCTCTGCCCAGTGCTGCAACATAGATCAGTCCTGAATTAAAAGAACCCAACAAGAATATTGCTTTTACTCTATTCACTAGAAGGTTACTCCTTCCACTCTCCATTTCAGATGGCTAATTCTTACATATCTGTAAGAGCCTCACTTAGAAAAGTGGTTGTTTAAGTTTAGAGAGGTGCTCCAATGGACAGAATGAACAAAATAGACTGTCTTAGGCAAGTTACCCTTGGTTTTCATTCTCTGTTTACATAAGATAACAATGGTTTACTTCACAGAGGCCATACACCCTGGTGATCCTTATCCCAGGAACTTATGGGTTTCACTTGTTTAGACCTGAAAGATGCCTTCTTCACCATTCCCCTTACACTGGACTCCTGCCATGTTTTCGCCTTCATGTGGGAACCCCCCTCCCCCAGGACTCCCGGTATACCCTCAGGGCGTGCTCCCCCAGGGCTGGAAAAATAGTCCAACATTGTTTGGGGAAGCTTTGGGTAAAATCCTGTGTCTGTGAGCCCCCAAGGTGTTGTGCTGAGTCATTCAGTACATGGACGACTTGTTGGTGTCAGTGAAGGACCAGTCTGCGTATCTCGAAGCATCCATAGACTTGCTGAACTTCCTGGGGTCCGAGGGATTCAAGGTGTCAAAGGACAAAGCACAGATAGCACAAGCAGAGGTGAGTTACCTGGGATTCTTAATTTCGAATGGAAGTTGACACGGGATAGGGTCAGCACCATTTGTGCTGTACCCCTCCCGGACACTAAGCAGGGATGGTGCACTTTCTTAGGCATGGTGGGATTCTGTAAAATTTGGATCCCAAACTTTTCCATTTTGGCTCACCCCTTATACGAGGCGCTGAAGAGGTTGGGAGACAGGGTAGAAAACATCCAGAAATGAAAAAGGCCTTTCAGGTCATCAAGCAAGAGCTGCTCTCTGCTCCAGCTCTTAGGCTGCCCGATCCCAAAAAACCATTTAATCTATTTGTACATGAGAGGTGTGGCTTGGCGCTCGGAGTTCTGACTCAGCAGATCAGCAGCTGGTGGAGGCCTGTTGCCTATCTCTCTAATTTTTTGGACACAGTGACAAAAGGTTAGCCCTCATGCTTACGAGCTGTGACAGCCGCCATCCTTCTCACAAAGGAAACACACAAATTTTCCCTAGGGGCAATGGTTACAGTCCATATCCCCAACTCTGTTGCAATGGACTTGGAGCAAAAGGGAAGGCTTTGGCTTTCACATTCCTGTCAAATACGAGGCGCAGCTTCTCGACTGCCCAGAACTCTAGCTGTTCACAATTACCTGCCTTAACCCAGCTACACTGCTCCCTACTCCTTCCTCTGACCCCGATCCCATCTTACATGATTCTCTCCAAATCATTGGCACCAAGTATTCTAGCAGGGTGGCCCTTAAGGACATGCCTCTACCAGACCCGGATATTGAATTCTTTGTCGATGGCAGCAGCCGTGTACGCCAGGGCTTGCGAAAAGCTGCCTATGGGGAAGTAATGGAGACTGAGGTGGCGGAGGCTTGTTACCTTCACCCCAATACATCGGCACAAAAAGCTAAACTCATAGCCCTTACTAGAGCCCTAGAATTGGCCTGTGATAAAAAGGTTAACATCTACACTGACTCTTGTTAGGCCTTTGGGGTGCTCCATGCTTTGAGGGGCTTGTGGAGAAAGAGGGGGTACAAGACAGCTGAGGGGGAGGACATAAAGCATCTGCAAGAAGTTCAACTGCCTGCTAAAGTGCCAGTGGTGCATGTTAAGGGACATGGGAAAGATGAAGACATGAGGATTTGGGAAGAGAACCAAATTGGCAGACAAGATCGCAAGGAAAACGGCCGTATTTCCAGTTCTCCCAGCACCTGCTATTACATTGCCATCCCCACCAAAATACTCTGAGAAGGAACATAGTAAAGTTTTGTAAAACAAGGGACAGTGTGGGGGAAATGGATCGCTATATGCAGCAGACGGCAGATTGGTACTCCCGAAGAGTTTGACTTGACATTTCATGAGGGAACTTCACAGGCATACACACTCTAGCTCCCAAATCATGCTGGATAGTATTCAACCATGGGCTTTGGTCCACAGCCTCTCTGTAATAGCTCAAGAGGTGGGTTCTGCTTGTAAAACCTCCTGTAAAAATAACCCACACACCAGGAATTGGAAAGGCCCCATGGGTGTTCAGCCTAAGGGCCGTCTCCCCGGAGCTCAATGGCAGATTGACTTTACCGAACTCAACCCCCATAGGGGATACAAATATTGTCTGATCTTTGTTGACACCCTGACTGGTTGGCCCAAGGCTTTCCCTACACACACTTGCCAGGCAAAGGAGGCCATGCGTCTCCTTCTCTATGACATAATTCCCCGCCACGGGATCCCTTGGGATGGCTTTTCCTCCAACACTGGGCCCCATTTCACCGCGGATATGGTGAAACAGTTTTGGCCTTTCTTGATATTGATTGGAAATTCCATGCAGTTTACCACTCCCACTTAACCAAACCCTGAAGGCCCACCTTAGGAAGATGTCCCAGGAAACCGGGTTGAGGTGGGAGCATATCCTTCCACAAGCCCTTCTACGCATATGGATTTTACCTCGAGGAAAACTGGCCATCAGTCCATACGAAGTGATGTACAGCCGCCCCTTTGTTGTTACTTCAGTCAACCAACAGACCCGGACCCTGCCATCCAAAGTGGGGGGGGGGGGAGGATTTGCGTAATTATCTTTTGGGAATTTCCCAACTATTACAGGACACTTCTCGAAAAGGACCTCGTCGCATTGGAGAAACCTCTCCATCCCTTTGTCTCTTTTGCCTGGATCTATGTCGCTGAGAAATGGAAAGGGCCCTTCCAGCTTTTGCTGACCACCCTTTCCTGTATTAAGATCAAGCGTCATGCTGCCTGGCTTCACTACGCTCATATCAAACATGCTCCACCTCCTCCTGACTTTGTTCCGGTCCCACAGCTTCCTCCTGCAAAGCCCCGGCCCACCCGTGCTCGCTGGACCGTGCATGGCCTGGACGAACTCCGGTTCCTCTTCAAGAAGCAAGCCCCCGCAACCACTTGAGACTTTTATTATGTCTTTCTTGTTCCCTTTCATGTTGGACTCTATTTCTTTGCCTTTCTCATAAGGGGGGGGGGGACGGCCTGGAAGATAATACTGTGGTTAAACTCCACCAGGAGGTGGTTCAACATGCCGCCCTCCCCACTTGCTGGATTTGCAGTTTCTTTCCTTTCCATGGACAACTCGGTTTGCCCTCCTGGCCAGTTCCTCTCACTCTGGATGACTGGTACAATGAATCTATTCAAGCTCTGGAGGTAAGCGATTCCGATATCTCCCCCTTCTCCCTCAATACCACCCGTTACACGCTGTATAAACTTTTCCTTCAATACCCAAGAAGTACTCTCATGCCAAAACCTCTCACCTAAAATGAACTGAACTGAACTTCTCTCCCATTCGTATTACATACACACCTATCCAGGCACGCTAATTTTTGACATGATTTGTACCTTGGTCTTCTATGTTATCATTTCCTTTCATACACCTGTGCAATGCCAGGATCAAACTCCAGTTCCTGCTGTGTAGCTTCTCCAAAGGGGCATCCCCGATTGTTATGCCAGAAAGATCTGTCATGTCCAATGCATGCCAGAACAGGAGTAGCTCACAGTGCTACACAAACACACACACACACACACAACCTTGATATTGATTCTCATCATAGAGAAGAAGAGCATGCCAGCTCAACGCTACCACCTCTTCTATTGGGCAGATGGTACCACAGCAGGTCTTTCGGGACCTGCAAATATTAAGTTAGCTTATTTGAGTGACAGGTCTTTTCCCAAGATGCCCAGCATATATGAGCAAAGAGAATAACTGAGCCATCATACGAGTGACTCCAGAGAGCTTTACCAAGAATGCTAAATGTAGATGAAGTGACCTTTGATATCTCTCCCATGTTACACAATCAGTGTGGTTAAATAGTGATAAAAAGGAGGATTTGTTACGACTCATCAAAGAGTATTTAAAATGTTATGTGATTATTTTTATCTCTCATAACATTGGATGTGAGTTCCATATATCTGCTTGGCATGTAATGTACAATTTTGCATATTCTGGTTGCTATGTTTTATTTGTACATCTCTATAATTTTAATGCTGCAATATAGCTATCACTTTTCACATTATTTAGGCTTAAGCCTTAGTCTGCCTCATCTGCAGTACCGGTTTGGGAAGAACTCTCTTAATTCAACCAGTGTGTAATTAAAGGAGTGGAAAAACACAAAATAATTGTAAGCACCCAGTGAAAAAGTCAAGAAGGAATATTTATTTTGGGCACCATGATGAGTAATGAAGCAGTGTTGTTGTAATAAATAAAGTGAGATGTTGAGAGTTTGATTCCCCACTGTGCCTCCTGCAAGTAGAGCCAACCTGTATAGCCTTGGGCTAGCTGCAGTCCCAGGGCACCCCCACATCCAGAAGCAGGGAATGGTAAACCACCTCTGAATATTCCCTATCTGGCAAACCTTGAAAAGAGTCACCAGAAGTCAGAAATGACTTGATGTCACATCATCATCATCATCATCATCATCATCATCAAAGCTTCCTGATGCCCTGGATTTATTAGTCTAGAATAAAATAGTGTTATGAAACAAACTCTGTAAGAAATGTCACACAATTCAAAACCTGGAAGAGAAAACTTCAATCCACTGTCTTTTTTAAAAATAATTGCTTTTGGGGGAAAGGGTATATCTTGGGGAAAAAAATTAAGTACCAGTTTGCACAATTGCAAATGTTTGAACTATGTGCTTCATAAAATCCAACAGTTTCTGAGAAGATAGCATGTATCAGCACTAAAGCACTTATTTTACATAACAAATATTGAGGAATTGGTCAAACGTTTGTTTAACTAGGACCCTGGGATGCTTCAAAGTGCCTTGCCAAACAATATTGATTGGGGTGGACAATGTTTAGAGACCCAAGAGCTATGTCCACCCAAAGTTCAGCAGGCCGCCCTCCAGAACATGGAAATAACATCTTAATTTAAAGTGTTGATGTTAAAATTGTTACTTGCACATTAAACAGGTTAAGCCAACTGATGCATTTTGAGAGTAGCATTTTTAAAGTAATGTTTTAACACATTGCTGCAGTACTGTCAAAATATGATTTCCTGAAGACTGAATATTATTTCATCCCATTCAACACAAAAGCGACAATTGAATGTTAACGTGTTAAATTAATACGTTACTTTCAAGCCGTGCTGTGACCTCCCAAACCCTCAGTGCTCTCATTATACATCTGGCATTAAGGAAGTATAGATAGGAGAGTGGGGGCCTATTCAGTAATGGTGCCCAAAAAAGAAGTAGCTGAGAAAAGTTAAAGGATACAGCTTTTTGTGCTGGCTTTTGGTTTGTTACCAGGAGGAGCATGCAGTCACAGGATTCTTTTCACTCACAGTTGAAAGAGGGCTTTCCACTCCTCATGCTGCCACATGGACAGGCATCAGGCATAACTGAGGGGAACCCACTCAACAAGCCCTAAGAAGGGAAATCCACCCACCCGTATGCATGCTGTGTTCCGAAGAACGCCTGCAGAGGTGGGAGCGGGCCAGCCTGCAACGTTCTCCCTGCCCCCTTACTTGCACTGAAGCAGAGGGTGGAAAAGGGTTTTCCATTCCCAATTAGGCTTCTTGGCCGCCTGTCATCTCGTGACTCCAAAGCCTCCATCTGCTCAATTATGAATATCAGAAGAAGAGAAAACAAACATTTAATGTCTAATCTAATCAGCCCTCCTCTCGCTAATTAACACCCTCCGAGTGCACACACAGGCATCCGGAGGTATTGGTGGGATGGTAATGACCCCCAACCTGTGTGCACATATGCTGCAAGATGGACAGAGGAGGGGGGGGACTGTCCCCAAACACTCCAAGCCACTGTGAAGGCCAAAAAACTGAGGAGGAAAGATTTGCTGTTTATTTAAATTTTTTCCCTTTTGTCTCTCTCTTCCCCTCCACCATTTGCTTTATTGGATTTTTCTCTGGGCTTCTCTTTTCTCCCCTCCGTGCTCAGAGCACCAGGTTGAGAGGCAAGGCCTCTACTCGGCACCCCTTCCTACCAAATGGAGACCTTACTTCTATGCTGCTATGAAGAAGATGGTTTCTTGGCACCCATCCCACACTGAAACACTTGCTTAATGTGTGCCTCCCGAGCATTCAGTCATAATGAAGGCCTCTGTTCAGGACACTTGGAATGTTCATTAAGGGTCATCAAAGGCAGGGTTTTCCAGCATGCTTTCTTAAAGGGAGGTCTGTGGCCAGAGGTGGGGAGGAAGATTGGGTGGGGGAGATGGTTCTCTGTTCGGTGAATGAGTTTTGGCTCCTATCACCACTATGGCTGTAAAGATTCTTTCTTTCTTTTCCCCCCTTCCTCCACTGCCCCACCATCCTGGTCTCCCATGGCAACTCCACCAGGGTGTCAAGCAAGTCCCAGGCATCTGGGATTAGAACTGCCCCTCCCTCCCTTCCAGCAAGCCAAGCAAAGGGAAAGGCAGGCATGAGTAGGAGGCGTCTGATGCCAGGCAGTGAATAGACACAGAGCCTGTTTGTGATGTTAACAGGAGATAGATAGAGGACCAAGGGAGGCAAGGAAGAGGAGGTGGGTAAAGCGACCGCTGGGAAAGACAGCAGATCACCGTGGAAGGAAAGTTAAATCAAAGAATTGCGGTGATTGAACCAGAGCTTGAAAAAGGTCTTCCTACTGGCTTCTTTCGCACTTTTAAGTGGGTTTCAGTGGCAGCAAGGAACACAGTGGCCGGAGATTATGATGAGCATTCCACATAGCTATGGTCAGATCTCATCAGGGCGGATGTAGTACAACAGGGGAAACATAAGCAGCTAGGTACACTCATGTACACTGGATGTTTATTTTCAAAATACGGTTATCTCAGTTAGCAGGATACCTACATGCCTCCGACTGAGGCACAGTGGGAGGTGTAACCCAAAAATGTAAAAAAGTAACTTTTCTGAGGTCTGTCTAAATGGAAGAGAAACTTTGAATCAAGAAGTCATTCCACACTAGAGATAGCCTCTTGTAGGTACAAAATACCAATGAGGTCTCTGCAGACAATCATGCCTTACTTTCTAGATAGTAAAAAATAGCAGCCGAGGCAGATGGTTTTTGCTGACAAGTCCCTCAGGGGCCTTTCACCACTTTGCTGTTTCCCTAGGGTGCAAGTCTTTGCTTTCAAAGCATTCATTTGGAAGAACACTGTTTGCATAGTGTTCTGGACTGTGATTAAACCTCCCTTGCCTCCAAGCCTGAAGCCCATTTAACCTAGTCATTGCTTTCCATCATCATATATAAACAATATCTAAAACCTCTGATCAAAAACTAGTCTGAAGTATCTGATGATGAGAGCTGTTGAAGCAACAAAAAGAACAATCTGGCTTTGGTCGCTGGAGTAGGGAACAACTCCCAGCTGCTCATGGACGTTGGCTGGGGGAGGCGCTCACCCTAATGTGTCTCGCTCACCCACGAGACAGGAGCCTCGTGGCGCAGTGGTTAAACCGCTGTACTGCAGCCAAAACTGTGCTCACGACCTGGGGTTCAATCCCAGGTAGCCGGCTCAAGGTTGACTCAGCCTTCTATCCTTCCGAGGTCGGTAAAATGAGTACCCAGCTTGCTGGGGGGGCAATGTGTAGCCTGCATAATTAACTTGTAAACCGCCCAGAGAGTGCTTGAAGCACTATGGGGCGGTATATAAGCAGCATGCTTTGCTTTGCTTTGCTTTAATGTTTGCAAAGTATCCACCCACTTGGTCATGAGCCACCAATGCCAAGAGTTGCTTAGAGGTTATATTCCGTCTGTCTGTCTGTCAACCTCTACACATACACACAGAGCTCCTTGTTTCAGGAGAATTAGAACGTAACTAGAGACGGGGACAACTCACCATTTTGGTGAGTCATCCCGTTTCATGAGTCATCAAAGATTGATGACTCATGAAGCATGAAGTTTCCCCCATGAACTGACGAATAATGGATTTATATATTTGTCAGTTCATGGGAAGTTACTTCAACACACACACACACACACACACACACAGCCACCTCACAGCCACTGCGCCGCTGCTGACCCCCTCTGTAGCTCTCTCGGCTACAGATTTTCCTGGCTCTGATTGGTTCCCCCTTTATGCTGTGCTCGAAACAAAGGAATCTCTGCTCCATAACACTAGGTTAACAGATCCAATCTTCTTATCCATCTTGGTCATGGGGTGGGGGTATACTGTTCAGACCCCTGGAGTTCAGCAGGCACACAGGGCTGGCAGTTCTGAATCTAGCATTGAGGTTTGTAGGATGAGTGTGGAGAACATAATCCCCAGCCATGGCTATGAGCTTAAACCTGCTACTGCCATCCTCCTCGATTTACATTTTAATATTCCAAAATTAAATTCTTCAGCATTATTAAACAACAAGCATATTATCTTCACACTGAATCTCTTAGCTAATGAATCTGTGCTAGTCAGGGACACCATAGAACAGAAATCCCCTTCTATTGTCATGTCAGGATTATGTGAGGAGCCTTGCTCTCTTCCTGGCTGCACTCAGCCTCCCATTTTCACCTTGGCCTCCATAAAGGTACATTTTTTTTTTATTTTGAGGAGAGAAAAGCTTAAACATTACAATATATTTCCCCATCGTTGCTGCACAGTCTCCAGCACAGTCTCCTGCATGGTCTTCCACATTCCTACTACTTTAACTCAAAGCTTGGAAAGTTGCAATTAAATATGAATTTGTCACTGAGTTATAGTAATTGTATTACAACACAATGAATACTCACTAAATTCTTTGTTATTATCAATTTAGCCTTGCTTGATCCAACAAGACAGCTCAATGAGCAGTTTTCAGGCCTCACCAAATTTCCTGCCTCCAGGCAAGAGCAAGATAAGGAATGCTATAATTGTTTTTCATGACAGTGCCTCAATAATTCGCGCAAATCGTCTCTGTGCAAAATTAGTGTCCCTTCCATTGAATAAACAGGCACACAGAGATGGCAGGCAGAGAAGGACAGGCTGACTGAAGACATCAGCACCCTCTCTATTGTTTTTAATCCATAAACATCTATGGAACAAAGCCGCAGCCATTATCATTTTGTACAATTTGCATTATTTGCATTAAAGTGTTATTTGTGCAATATTGTGCAAAAACAAAAAAATAGAAGAAGAAGGAAGTCTTACTGTTATTCTCTCTTATCAAGAGTACCACTGAAATACTTCACCCTCTCACAGAACAAGGAGAATTTTTTTGTGATTTTTCATCCTTACATGCAAAAATAAAACAAGCAAAGACTTACATCTTTAAATGAGCCAAAATCCTCTTGTGTAATTACGTCAGTGTAAAACTGCATAAAACGCCAGGGCCTCCTGTCTTCCACTGTCTCCCGGAGTTTGGTCAGATTCATGCTGGTAGCTTTCGGAAGTAAAAAAACTGAGTTAAGAAGTCACCATAGCTTCTGTTATATGCAGAATCATGCCATTCGGACTGCAACAGATGATATCAACTGTGATCTCTCAACTTCAGGCAATCTGCCACACCACTTTGTACTGTTAGCATTGTTGTTGTTGTTTGTTGTTTAGTTGTTAATTCGTGTCTGACTCTTCGTGACCCCATGGACCAGAGTACACCAGGCCCTCCTGTCTTCCACTGTCACCCGGAGTTTGGTCAGATTCATGTTTGTAGCTTCCATGACACTGTCCAGCCATCTCATCCTCTGTCGTCCCCTTCTCTTCTTGCCTTCACACTTTCCCAACTTCAGGGTCTTTTCCAGGGAGTCTTCTCATGAGATGGTCAAAGCATTGGAGCCTCATCTTCAGGATCTGTCCTTCCAGTGAGCACTCAGGGTTGATTTCCTTCAAAATGGATAGGTTTGTTCTCTTTGCAGTCCAGGGGACTCTCAAGAGTCTCCTCCAGCACCACAATTCAAAAGCATCAATTCTCCGGCAGTCAGCCTTCTTTATGGTCCAGCTCTCACTTCCATACATCACTACTGGAAAAACCATAGCTTTATGTGGACCTTTGTCGACAAGATGATGTCTCTGCTTTTAAAGATGCTGTCTAGGTTTGTCATCGCTTTCCTCCCAAGAAAGAGGCGTCTTTTGATTTTGTGGCTGCTGTCACCATCTGCAGTTATCATGGGGCCCACGAAAGTAAAATCTGTCACTGCCTCCATATCTTCCCCTTCTATTTGCCAGGAGGTGATGGGACCAATGGCCATGATCTTAGTCTTTTTTGTTTGTTTGTTTGTTTGTTTGTTTGTTTGTTTGTTTGTTTTAGGTTGAGCTTCAGACCACTTTTTTGCACTCTCTTCTTTTACTCTCATTAAGAGGTTCTCTAATTCCTCCTCACTTTCTGCCATCAGAATGGTATCATCTTCATATCTGAGGCTGTTGATATTTCTTCCAGAAATCTTAATTCCAGTTTGGGATTCTTCCAGTCCTGCCTTTCAATGATGTATTCTGCATATAAATTAAATAAGCTGGGAGACAATATACAGCCATGTCGTACTCCTTTCCCAATTTTGAACCAAACAGTTCCATATCCAGTTCTAACTGTTGCTTCCTGTCCCACATATAGATTTCTCAGGAGACAGATAAGGTGGTCAGGCACTCCCATTTCTTTAAGAACTTGCCATGGCTTGCTGTGGTCCACACAGTCAAAGGCTTTTGCATAGTCAATGAATTAGATGTTTTTCTGGAACTCTCTGGCTTTCTCCATAATCCAACACATGTTAACAATTTGGTCTTGAGTTCCTCTGGCCCTTTGAAATCCAGCTTGTACTTCTGGGAGTTCTTGGTCCACATATGTTGCCCTCCTTTGGGAGAAATCTCCTGAGGGATTGTGATACCAGGGGAACAGGTATGTGGGGCCAGCCTTTCCATCTCTGTCCCTCTGTCACCACTTTCGCTCTCTCCACATGCAGTGGCAAGGGAGAGGCAGGTGGCTCTTTTCAAATATTGTTTGCTGGCAACTTTTGAAGGCTGACGGCTCTTTTCAAATATTGTTTGCTCTAGATGGCCTCCAATTGATTGACAGGATACAAAGTCTTCCCATCCCCCAGAGATACCTAAGGATGAAACCTGCAAACAACTTCAGACTGGAATCCATATTTTGTTTTCAAAAGATGATGACCCTCTGAATCAGACTTTTGCATACAAAAGGTCACCATAGGTCAATATTGCCCTTTCTTCCTGGTGGCTACAACCAGGCTTAGGGACTGTTGATTTCACTGCTACCGAGTCTCCACATCTACCCATAAACTGCTCTATGATTCTGTCAAGCATCAAATGCAACATATGTCATTCTCATTCTACATACTACTGTAGGAAAAGTATCAAATGCTTCAAGGATATCAAGGGTTCAAATAACCTGTCACTAGACATGGAACGCCAAACATCATCAGCTATTTGGCAAGTGCTTAGTTACTGGCAAATATGCATTTTAAGTATGAATTTTAGGCAGTAATTCTAAAATAATTGTTTCTTTAAAAGATTAATTTGAAATGTGGTATTTGAGGAGAGCTTTACGGATATCCTGGACTGCCAGAAAGATGAACAAGTGAGTCCTAGGTCAAATCAAGCCTGAACTATCTCTGGAGGCAAAAATGATGAAACTGTGGCTGTCCTACTTTGGATACATCATGAGAAGGAAATATTCTCTGGAAAAGACAATAATCCCGAGAAAAGTGGAAGGCAGCAGGACAAAATAGGAAGATCAAATAGGACAGTCTATTTGGGGGTCATAACCCACAAGGGGGGTGTAAAGTGTTTTCTAGGGGAAGAGGGTAACAGCTTGCCTTATATGTGTTGTAGCCCTTGTTAAATAATTACTTCCTTGACCTTTTGGATTCAGGGGTGACTTTGCTCCATTAAAATGCCTTTTTATGCAAATATGGCATGTGTGTGTTGCAGGTTACTTGTCTATTATAAAAGGGGGTTGCAACTCAAAAAAGATTGAGAACCACTGAAATAAGAGATGGATTAACACCCTAAAGGAAGCCATAGGGTTGAGTCTCCAGGAGTTAAGCAGAGCTGTAGAGGACAGGACATTTTAGAGGTCACACATTCATAGGGCTGGCATAAGGGCTGGTGGCTCTCTGGCGGTGGCTGGTGACTTGGCAGCATGTAACAACAACAGCAATCCACTTTAAGCTTTTCAGTCACAGTGCACAACAAGAATAGCATTTCTAAACTGTTTGGAATCATCTTGCATAGCTATGCAAAAGGTGTAACTTTAGGAGGTGAATTATTTTAAATTAAGAAATCTTGTTCTGTCTTACTTTTAAGTAACTAACAGAAATTAAAAAGCATGTCCATAGACATTATTTGCTGTACATTAAGCTACACAACACAGTGTGCAACAGATAATGTCTGTGGAAAGTTCTTTAACTTGAGGCAATTTTAAAAGTTATGCTATTTGTGTTACCCCAGTGTAACTAGGCAAGAGTGTTTGGACTCCTTTGTCACAAAACCATGCCATTTTGGGACACAAGGGCTAAAACATTCACTTTTAGAGTGTTTAAAGGGTGTTAGTGCCCCCTTTCCCAGCTCCTGTTGGTTCAATTTTTTAAAAAAAAACTGCACAGTTTGAAGTTTTACAGTGGGGTCTCTACTTAAGAACTTAATCCGTATTGGAAGGTGGTTCTCAAGTTGAAAAGTTCTTATGTTGAATCTGCATTTCCCATAGGAATGCATTGAAAACCATTTAATCCGTATCTGCTCTTTTCCGTCCATAGAAACTACAGTGGAACCTCTACTTAAGAACTTAATCCGTTTTGGAATGGTGTTCTTAAGTTGAAACGTTCTTAAGTTGAAGCAAAATTTCCCATAGGAATGGACTGAAAACCAATTAATCCGTTCTGGCTGTTTTTTTGTTATGTAGAGGTGCGTTCGTACATTGAAGCCAAAGCTAGTTAATACGTACTCTACCACTAGGGGGAGATTTTTTTTTTTTAACCTAAGATGACCTAAGGTTAAAAAAAGAGCAGGAAAGGTTTTTTTCCCCTGTTCTTATCTTGGATTTCTGTTCTCAAGTAGAAGCAAAATTTAGCAAATGGAGCTGTTCTTAAGTTGGATTGTTCTTAAGTAGGGACATTCTTAAGTAGAGACCACACTGTAGTAGAGATGGAAAGGAAAACATGTGTGAATGAAATGAGCTCTATTCTCCAGAAAAGCTGTCATCCATTTTTTTCCCCAAATCTCAATCTCTCCTATATGAAGAGGGGATAAAAACTGTTCAAAAGGGACTTGAGTTGCTCTTCCACTTGAGGTACCCCACTTAAAGCAAAGCTCACATTTATTATGTAGATGCATCTCTGCATAATACAAAACAATGGCAACAGGATCCAAAGACATGCAGAGAAATTAGAGCCAAAAGCCAGCTTGGCAGGATTCTCTTAATCTCCTTGCTCTCCCGAAAGGTAAGAGCCCTCTCTAACCTGAAGGATATGGCACAGGAAATCTTTCCTCTCATTCTCAGGAAAGGTTCCCCTTCCCTCATTTCAAAAGCTTCTGATAACACTGATGTCTTTACCTGATAATGCTGCTCTGACCTCCAGCTCAATAAAGGAAATCCAAGGCAATCAGACTGGTGCTTTCAAAGACTCCTTTAAAACAAAAAACCAACAAAGAAGCCTCTTCCTATACAAATGCAGAGCACTTTCTTTCCACTTTGGTCAGCTAAGGGGTATTATTATAGAAAGGATGTTGCTGACTGAGCAGATATACAAACCCCATTCAAAATGCAAGGCTGCTTATGGACAGCTTCTTGGGGAAAATGCATTTTACAATCTCCCTGTACATATGTAATCTCTGCACTTCTAGCGGAGGTCACACAATTCAGTGTGTTTCGGAGGAAATGTGCATAGGAGTACGTATAGATAAATGTGACTGCACAGAGCGGTAATAAGGTCATTGAGTATAGGAATGAAGGCTTAAGCATGTTTATTATTAGAAGAAACTTCATTAGCCTATGGCGAAGACATTAGGCATTATATGGAAGATGCAAGCATTTGGGATGATGAACATATTGCATGATTGCTCTCCGGAATGTCCACTGAGCTATGAACCGTCCCCAGATCCAGAAGCATATGTGTGGAAAACATGCATACCAACAGTTTAATGGCCTTGATTTTAACCATTAAAACCCTAATAGGCAGCATCATTTAAAAAAAAAAAAAAAAGCCAAATGATTTAAATAATAATTTAAATTTAAACATCAATTTAAATCAATCTGATTTGATTTAAGTCAAATCCATCCTGCCTGTGCCATTTTGAAATCTGTCCAGCTATTAAAAATTTGCAGAAGAGGTCCATCCGAGTACCCCACCACTTCATGTGGCAAGCACACATGAAAGAGCCTTCTCCCAGGTCACTCGCAAATTAGAGTACATCCAGCCTGGATATCCCATCAGTCTACATGCTGCTTTTAGAAAAGGTGTCCAAACACCATTAATTTTTTTGTTTTTAATGCTTTCTGTTATGTCTTTATGATGCTCTTGTTTTCGTTGTCTCTAACTTGTTCCAGATTGCTTGGCGATTTGACAAAAACACAGTATGAAAATAAATCTAGGAATACAAACAAAAGAAAACCAATTAAAATAGATGTTTGTTGTACCTTCCAAATCCAAATACAGTTGCTTCTGAACAATTACCGTATTTGCCAGCATATAAGACGAGTTTTTTGGCCCAAAAAACATGCTTCCAAGTGGGGGGGTTATCTTATATGCCGGATGCACTTCAGTTGGGCCAGGAAGGAGCCACTGCCGCTGTTGAGTGAGTGATGTGGGGCCGGCCGGGGAGGAAGGCAAGCGGGCAGGCAGGCAGGCAGTCTGGACGGAGGGAGGGAAGCACAGCCGGCCATGTCTGAGCAGCTAGAACCCGCTGCCAGGCTGCCTGTCACCCTGCGCCACTGAGCCAGCTGCCTGCTTGCCCACCCACCACTGGAGAGCCGCTTCCCCCTCCTCCTCCTCTGCTGCCGCCACCCACCCAGCCACTTCCCCTCCTCCTCACCCTCCTCATCGCTGGCCATAAACCTCCAGGGTGGGCTTGGGCAGAGCCCCGGGCAGCCGCCGCCAGCGCTGCAGCAGAGCTGTCCATTCTATATTTTGAGTGGAGATGTTGGTAGGTCATCTTATACGCCCAGTCGTCTTATAGGCCGGCAAATAATCAAATTCCTGCCCCACTAAATCCATATACATAGTGTTATAAGAAAAGCATAGGTGCACTAAAGAAAGGTGTTTGGGGAAAAATATTTCAAAAGGACTCACATGTGCTATGAAAGCTACATGCCACAGAAGGAGCCTCCCTATCTTCCAAAATTGCTTTTAAATGTATTGTTGGTCCAACTACAAACTGTCCAAAATCCAAGTCAACTTGTAGAAGTGGTGTAGATTGAGCGTTATCCCAAGTGTTATCTTGGGTTCATTGTACACAAGGCTTTCTCACCCTTTGGTCAGTAAGTCATACACCCTTCGTCACTCTAATCATAAATGAAGCATCAAATGATTGCCATTTCCCCTGGTGTTAATTAATCAGAGACAATTTGGCTCACAGAGTTCACTTTGCCCACTGTCGAGATTTAGGCTACATCTCTGGCCATTCCTTCACTAGCCATCAGCAAAATAATATAATTATGGCTCTTAACAACATATGGTTTCATCTAAGTGGCTTCAGTTCAGACCTCTTCAACCACGACCAAACTATTTTTTTCTTAGTCTCAACCTTTTAATATGGAGACAATTATAATGGCCTACCTTACAGGATTTTTTTTTGAAAGAGTGCAAAAGACAATATACATAAAGTCCACTGAGCATCTATGACTTCACCATGACCACTTTCACAACAGCAATTGGAATATAAGCAAAATGACTGCAACCCTGATTTGTTCAGGGGAGTAGCACAGATGTCTTGCCTAAAGAAGATGCAGAAAATTAATGGTCTGCACAGGGAAAAGTCAAGAGGATAAATGGACTGAGATTTGCACATCTCCCCTAGCAGTTGACTGGGGCAGAGGTCTTCACCTTTTGGCCTGCCAAATGTTTTGGACTTTAGGTCCCTGAATTCTGGGCTCTGTTGGCTAGGATATCTGGGAGGGATATAGAGCTATTGCTCTAGGGCAGTAGTCCTCAATGTTGGGCCTCCAGATGTTATTGAACTACAACTCCCAGAAGCCTTTGCCACCACCTCTGCTGGCCAGGATTTCTGGGAGTTGAAGTCCAAGAACATCTGGAGGCCCAAGGTTGGGGACCACTGCTCTAGGGGATAACTGGGGCCTTAAGGCATCCATCTTACACTTCCAACATCTTTGAAGTTCAACACTATCATATTCCTAGCCTTCTTATATACTTAAACATTTTGAACTACATCCAGAACGTCCATCCTCCATAGCGGATTTTGGAACTCAGAACTGATCTGGAAGTGGGAGAAGCTACCTCATGGAAAATTTACAAATTAATATAGCAATGTTATGGTAGAACCACTCATTTTTGAACTGTGCCACCATTTATCCTTCTTTATGCTTCCTTAGCACCCCCTTCCATCTTATCATTGGAGTTACAAGGAACAGTAACAACACAGATGACAGGCAGCGTGTGGTTGTTCTCCCACTGAACTATGAACCTTTTCCGGATCCATGAGACCCTTCCAACTGGAAGCACTGCTAGATCTTTGATAAAACAAATCTAGTCTTAGAACTAGTACAAGCATTAACTGCCACCTGATAGGAGGAACAAACATGCTGTTACATGTACAGTATTTGGATAGATGGGTTTCACAGAACCCTACAAGGGACTAAAAAAAAAACCCAGTAAAGCAACTGGCATGATCTCAACTACTTGCTCTCCAAGAGTAATTTACCACATCCTGGAAAAGTTAATATTTTGGACTGTAGCTCTCAAAATCTCTACCTAGCTGGGGGATTTGGAAATCACAATTCAAAAAGTAACTTTTCCAAGCTGTGTTCACTGCCCTGCCTTTTGATAAAAGCACATAAGGCAGCTTACAAAAATGACCCCATCATCAGATAAGGGGAAACTGGAACTTAAACCCAAATCCAATAGGACCTAAAAGAAAAAGCACACTAAGGCATTAACAGCAGCTGTTTAAAATAAGTAGAAGTTTTAAAGCAGCAGTTTGCACGGTAAAACACTGGGAGCCCTCTTAGCCATGATTTCAAAGCAGGATTTGAGGCAGCTTCTGTAAGTGAGAGGGAACTTTGTCAGCTTTCCCTGGTTATGGCTTATAGGTCAGGAAAGGTATTATGGAAGACGGAAGAGAACTGGGGATGGTGAGCACACATTCTGGTAACCTAACTGCACTCACTTGGAAAGTTGATTTTAAGAAGAATAAGTACATATAACAATATGCTAAAGCCATCCATAACTGAGCAGAAGTATTGTAATCCCCACTCAGACATGGAAACCCATAGGGCCAGGGGAATGGCACTATTAAAACCACTCCTTAAATATTATATTTGCCTATAGGGTCACTATGAGTCAGATGCAACCTGACAGCACATCACAGAGAGAGGGGGGATGATGCTTTGGAACTGAAGCATCATCCTACCACTCCTTAGTCACAGACAGCTTCAGTATCTGTTTATATCCATTTATCTTAAAACTGAATTTCCAAGCTCTCCTTGCAATGCCATAATCAGGGCTGTTGAAGGTTACTTTTTAGACTACAGATCATTAGATGCCCAGGTTCCCCAGGGGAGAGGCAGTGTCTCTTGCTGACCAGGAGAGACTGGAAGTTGTTTTTTTGTAATGTAATTTTTTCAAGTTGTAGTTAAAACACTGGGAGCCATACTTGTTCTATACACTGTCTCATTTTGCTACACTGAGGTATGAATTAATTAACCAAAAGAGCACCATTGAATATATTTTCCATTGCCTACATGGAAGAATTAGTGTATGGGTACATATCTGCGTGCAAGTCCATTTAAAGATTTGAGCACAGATGCGAGCGGCCTGTTATTGTGCCGGTGCATTGTAGAATCTTCCAGAGAAACCCGCTGACAGCTGCTCCCCTGAGTCTCCTGGACACCAATTTTTCCCCTCCCTATTTCTAATCTCTGTGATGTAAATCCATTTGCAGCGAGTGCCTAGGGACTTTTAATTCCATCGGCATTAAACGCACTAAACCTCTATTACCAAAAGCTTTTAGGATTTTCTCCTGAATCTACAAAGTCAGGTTTGTAACATGACAAACTCCACTTCTTGGGCGCTTGTGAAAATTAATTTGTACATCCTAAATGCCAGGATCACAATGAGGTGGCTATGACATTCCCCATTTCTGACGGTTAAGCTCCGGCTGCCAATCTGCAGAGGGTCTGAGCAGACACGGTCCCCAGGTGTTAACGCCGCAATTCAGCTGCGAAGAGGTTTGCTGAAGCTGCAGTTCTGGAAAGCAGGCACAATGCCACTGTATTTCGGGGGCTGGAGATTCCCAACTGCCGTGATGTAGAGGAAATGATGTGCTTATGATTTCTATGCCAGCACTTTTCTCACTGACTTGTTTAGCAGAAGCAGATGGGATGACATGATTGCATCATCACAATGCTCAAATATCTCGGGCATAAATTTGCAAGGAGGATGATGCTGGCTTGTCATCCTGCTACTGCAGACTTTCAGGTGCTATTAAGAATGGAGAGTCTGTCTGTCTAGCTTTCTTTGGCTGGGGGGGGGGGAATTCCTGGACAATATGGAACAGAGCCAAGGGAAGAGGGAAGCAGGCAGCTTACCGACTTGTGTATTAATACAGAAAATAATGCAGATGCTTCTTGGCCTTGTAGAAGCCAAGTGCTGTAACCTATGGGAAGCACATCTCTGCTCCAGCTGCCTCCGAGTGCTGCAATGTAAATTACCAAAGGCTGCAATCTACAAATTACGGAGGCAGTCCTGTAGCTTTCAATGAAGCTCTTTAGCAAAAAGTGATTTGTGGATCACAGTTAAGGATGTAATTATCAAAGAGCTGCTCACTCCAAAATGGCCCCACTGAAAGCAGCAGAACATTGAAGAAAGTTGCAGAGCGGTAATAAATAGTTCAAGGGCTCATCTAGAAAGCACAAATGGTGGGTGGAAGGGCAGTACCAGATTCAAAAGCACCGCAGTGCTTTTAGTCATGAGTACAAAGTGCCATTCCTTGCTGTTACACCCCTGCACTGTTAGGGACAGCCACTGCTGACAAAACTCTCCCTCCTGTGTAACCGAACAAACCCGCATCAATCAACCTGAGAGCCATCCCTTGACAAGTAACCTAGTGAGATTTATTTGCAAAAGTTATTTTTGGACTGTAACTCCAGAATTCCCAACCACCATCGCTGAGAGATTCAGCAAGCTGTTGTCGTAAAACAAAAACAAAATACCTTTTTCTAAATTCTTTTCCTCATGGTTCTCTACCTACTTCTTGTGTCAGTTATTCAATTATACATGGCTGCCCCAGCTATTTTGCTTTCTCAAAGATTTTCCCTTAAATACACATTGGCATAGGGCTATTACAGGCAGTTTCTGCAGTACTGAAATCCTCCCCTGCTGCTACCTTACAGGTTGTCCCTTGAGAGAGGAAGAGGTCAGGGCATCAGAGCTGGATGTGGTCCACAAGCCCCTACATGTAACAGAAATCTATAGTACTGGATATTGGCTAGATCTGAACAACCATAGCAACAGGGATGACAGACTGTAGGCAAGAAATCTGTGCCTTTTTACTCTAAAAAGAAATGACTAAGGTGATTTGTTATCCTGCCTATTCATTATCTATTCTTGTTGTCTACCTCTTGTGCCTGCCTGTGTGACACACCCAAAGCTGTACAGCAGGGAGGGCAAAAGGTGACTCTTCAGGAATCTCTACTCTCCTTGCATATTGCAGTTTTAGAGGACAGAGCAGATCAGCAACAAGTAAAGAAGTCTGCTTCCAGCAGCTGGTTCCTAGTACTGACAATAATAAAATAAATGTGCAAAATTGGGGATTTCTCTTCTCTCTTGAACTGCAGCCCCCAGAATCCCGCTGCCAGCATCTGTAATCCAACAAGATTACTTTTTCCCCCCAGGCTCTACCAAGGTGGATCTTAGATCAAATCAAGCCTGAACTATTACTGAAAACAAAAATGTTGAAGCTGAGGCTGTCGTACTTTGGGCACATCATGAGAAGGCAGGATTCTCTGGAAAAGCATAATACTGCAAAAGGTCGAAGGCAGCAGGAAAAGAGAAATACCAAATCTAACGCTTTGCTCATTTAGTATTTCTTGTGGGGCTTGAATGATCACCCAAAGAAGTGACATGTAAAAGAAGTGACACGTAAGCAGGTCAGTGATAAACAGGTCCAGTGTCAGCTGGTGTGGGCTCAATGTACACATCATCCTTTCTTTCTGCTTTAAAAAATACATGGTATAGTCAGAGGACAGCTAGACAGGCACATACATGATTCCAGGTGCTTATTTCACTGTTTTTACTTCAGCATAAGACAAAGAGCACTGTTTTCCCACCAAGGTCTCTACAATTTGTGCAAAATGTCTTTTTCATGAAATTCCTTTCCTTTCGAGAAGCAAAGCACATTCAGAAAAGGAACAAGCACAGAGTGACTGGCTGATCATTGTGTAGAGACACAACCTCTTCTTTCTTCTAACCCTTCAAAGCCTGTGCCGCAAAGGAGCAGCTACCACCACTTGTATAGTAGCACATTTTGCACAAAAATTGTTCTTCCCAATATGGAAACTGCTATCAGGTGCACCAAAAAAAATTGCTTGCCCTCCCACTGGGGTCAGAATAATCTTACAGCTTCAGACAAGGGAGGATGTATTTCCTTGGGCAGAAGTAAGACTTTTTCAAGAGCACAAAGGATGATGTATAGATATGCAATTTAACAAGCACAAAACTGACTTCAGTGCATACATATGATGTTGAAAAACCTGGCAAAGAAGTCTGGGATGACAAACAACTGTTTTCTGGAACTCTGCTGTTCTGTCTCCATTTGTCAAATGTACTAAACCAGCTCTTTGGAAAGTTGTTTTTCCAGACTACAAGTACCAAAATATCTAGGCAGTGATTCCTCATGGCTGGAGGTCTCTGGAAATTAACTAATTTTCATAGCCTTTTCCAATAACTTAACTTTCCAAGTTTTGTACTAGTTATTAGATGTCCATGATACTCTCATAATCACAGTTTACACGGCTCTCCCGCAAGCAGAGGAACCAATTGCAATGATAAACTGCACCAGGAACACTTTCGATATAGCACAAGAAAATTCACAATCTGCAAAACAACCATGCCAGTTGGAGGAAAGTTGCTGGTATTACCCAACACAACATAGTATAAGACTGAACATCCCTTGGGGAAAAAAATCCAAGAAAATTATGTTGAAAGGTCCTTAGTGACTTTGTCAAAAGCTAAGTGCTGAAGAAAACCTGCAGTAAAAATGTGTAGGACAACTGACCTTTAAGCCTTGGGCAATATCCAACAAAAGTTAATTGTGTCTAAGTTCCATTGAAAATAATAGAATGAGACTCAGTCACGACTCATTAAGTTCCATTGATTTCCAATGGCTTCACCATAGCTAACCTTTGCTTGAGCTGAGTTTTGTCTATGGTGTTTTAAGAAACAATTGCAATACAACAAGCTTTGGAGTTGTTTTAAGTATGTGATTACTGTTATATTGCCGGTCTTCTGATGTTTGTGTGAATACAACTTCTTCCAATTATAATATTTATTTCAAAGTTCTAAAGTAAAGATGGCAGCAGAGATTAATAAATATATCTTTCTGCTTTGTTCTTTCTGATTAAAGGAAAGGTGCAAAGAGTTGCAGGAAACAAAGGGTGGCTTTAGATCAAATGTTTTGGGGGCAGAGGCTTAGCCGTAACTAGTTACAAATAGCTAATTGCTTGTAAATGTTTTGTCCTTGCTGAACCAAAATTTACTCTTGTGATGAAATGGGGGGGGGGTATTAGAGAGAGCTCAGAGGGGTTACACTTACTGGAGACACTGATTTTCCCACATTTATATCTAGGTAGTGTTTCAAACACGTCAGGAACTGCTGCTTTGTTTCATGCAAAACTGAAAAGCAGAATAAATTGGTGGGTTGTTCATATCTCTGGGAATACCTACGTAGAATTTTATTATTTATGACCATAGATCACTACAAAAATGTTGATGAGATAGAAGACTAAAATGCTGCTGATAATAATAATAATGCCTGAATAGCTCAGTAGGTTTGGCATCTGGCTTCAGGGACATGGTGGCGCTGTGGGCTAAACCGCAGAAGTCTGTGCTGCAGGGTCAGAAGACCAAGCAGTCGTAAGATCGAATCCATGTGACGGAGTGAGCTCCCGTCGTTTGTCCCAGCTCCCGCCAACCTAGTGGTTCGAAAGCATGCAAATGCAAGTAGATAAATAGGGACTACCTTGGTGGGAAGGTAACAGCGTTCCGTGTCTAAGTCGCACTGGCCATGTGACCACAGAAGATTGTCTTCGGACAAACGCTGGCTCTATGGCTTGGAAACGGGGATGAGTACCGCCCCTTAGAGTCGAACACAACTGGACAAAAATTGTCAAGGGGAGCCTTTACCTTTACCTTACCTTCAGAACCTGAGATTGGGAATTTTATTCTCCATTTTGCTTCCCAGGAGAAAAACCAGTCTGTGTAGCTGAGGATAGGCTGCACGGTCCCAGGGCACCCCCAGAAGAACGAAATGACAAAACATTTTTGAATATACTATACACAGGAAAAGGGCATGGTGGTGCTGCAGGTTAAACCACAGAAGCCTCTATGCTGCAAAGTCAGAAGACCAGCAGTTGTAAGATTGAATCCACACGACGGAGTGAGCTCCTGTAACTTGTCCCAGCTCCTGCCAACCTAGCAATTCGAAAGCATGCAAATGCGAGTAGATAAATAGGGACCACCTCGGTGGGAAGGTAACGGCGTTCTGTGTCTAGTTGCGCTGGTCATGTGACCATGGAAGATTGTCTTCGGACAAAACGCTGGCTCTGAGGCTTGGAAACGGGGATGAGCACTGCCCCTTAGAGTCGGACACGACTGGACTAAATATCAAGTGGAACCTTTACCTTTACCTTTATACACAGGAAACCCTGCAAAGGATCATCATAAATCAGAATTCACTAAACAATACATAATTGTGTGGGTAGGTGGGTGGGCGAAAAATATGAAATATGTCGTATAAAACATTTATACCTTTAAAATTTTGAAATTACATCATATAAAACTATAGACAATGTAACATTACTTTAAAAATCTATTACCTTGTGCCCTGAAGCACCATAAGAAAAGTGAATTTTGGCAGTTGCAGAGCCTGAACAGATATTGCTCGTAACAGCAAAACACAAATTTGCTACCGACAAGTGGGTCCTAGATCAAATCAAGCCTGAACTACCTCTAGAGGCAAAAATGTTGAAAGTAAGGCTGTCTGACTTTGGCACATCATTAAAGGCAAGATTTTCTGGAAAAGACAATAATGCTGGGAAAGGAGGAAGTCAGCAGGAACACAGGAAGACCAAATGGGCTGACTCCCTAAAGCAGGGGTCTCAAACTGTGGCCCTCCAGATGTTCTTAGCCTACAGCTCCCAGAAGCCTTCAGCACCACCTCTGCTGGCCAGGATTTCTGGGAGTTGAAGTCCAAGAACATCTGGAGGGCCACAGTTTGAGACCCCTGCCCTAAAGGAAGCTACAAGCTTGAGTCCCCAGGTGCTGAGCAGGGCTGTTGATGATAGGACATTTTACAGATTGCTTATTCATAGGGTTGCCATGAGTTGGAGGCACATAACAACAATTAATAAGACCATCTTTTTATGCATGTTGATGTGTCTGTAATTAGCTTCAAAATTTGGGGGGGGAGTAGAGAAGTGTTATGCAAATTTACATAAAAAACAACCCCTAAAAGTTCTGAGCATCTCACCCTTGCTGGAAATGAGCTCTCATGTCGGACTTGAGAATTTATGACAGGTTGTCTCACGATGTTGAGACACAAGTGAAGTTTCTGCATGTAGCTATTAATAATGATTTTTTTTCCAGCAACAAAAACATAACATAGGTACAGTGGTGCCTGGCAAGACAAATGCCTCGCAGGACAAAAAAACTCACAAGACAAATGGTTTTGGCAATGGGGTTGATGACTCACAATACAAATACTCCTATGGCAATGCTTCGCAAGACGAATGTTTTCCGTTTTTTGTCCCTGCCTCATGTTTGCTGATTTTTAAATGTTTTTCTATGATGTTTAAAAAGTTTAAGTTTTTTGATTGAAATTTTTAAAATCATCTGCACAATATGTATGGCTTTAAAGAGCACTTAATAAACCCTTTGTAAACCAAATGTGACTTTGTTCTGACTTTTTTTGCCCATAGGAACGCATTAATTAGATTTCAATGCATTCCTATGGGAAAATGCATTTTGCAAGACAAATTTTTCACACGACAACATTAACTGCAGAACGAATTAAATTTGTCTTGCGAGGCACCACTGTACATTGTAGAGTTGGGCATGAACTGGCACAATGGTGGTTCATGATCAATTGTTTGTTGGTGTCCACAAACCATACCATTTTTTAAAATGAACCAGTTCATGGTCCATTTGGTTCTGGCCCATGCCTAAATGAAGGGGGGTTTCTGTGTAATTCAGCTACATAGAAAGCCCCCCCTCCTGTGTTTCCCACCCCTCCTCCCAGGAAGTACTGGGAAAGAAGTAGGCCCCAGACAGCTTACTCCCCTACTCAGCTGGGCAACAGCATAGAGTGGGGAGGGGCAGGAGGCCCAGAGAAGGTAAGAGAGTTGTTGGGGCCCATGAAAGAAGGATTTCTGGAGTGTTGGGGCAAACAAAATGAAATGAAGCACCAATGATAAAAAAAGTTTGGTCTTTTGTTTTGCTTCATGAAAGCATGGTTCCCCAAACCACCCACAAAACAAACCATGAATTGGCCAGGTTTATGAGCTGTTATTTTTGGTTTGTGGTTCATTTCATGTCCATCTCTATCACACTGCAATCCCTTCTATACTCCCTGGGATAACTGGATTTTCTTTGCAGTTTAACAGCAATTTTTAGTTACTTTTGCAGTTAGGGAATGCAACCTTATTAAATCTTGGAACAAGAATATTACACAGTACAAGGGTTAATTTGTGCCATGCTTTGTACCTTTGCCTCATACTCGTTTGTGAGTGTTGAAGCAACAAGGTGTTGAATGGGAGAACAATGTTTCGTAACTGAGACCTATACCTTGCAGCATTCAGATGTGTGTATTTTTAAGTAACTCAAAAAGAAGCTCCTTTACAGAAGTAAATCACACTGGTGAATCACTGCTACCATGTTTCCTCGAAAATAAGAAAGGGTCTTATATTACTTTTTGCTCTAAAATTATTTCCAGGGGCTGTTTTATTTTTTTCATGTACAACAATCTACATTTATTCAAATACTGTCATGTCATCTTCTGGTTGCTGCGCAATGGTGGAGGGGTGGAGTTTCACTTAACCGGGGCTTATTTTTGCAATAAGGCTTATATTAAGAGCATCGTAAAAAATCATATTAGGGCTTATTTTCAGGTTAGGTCTTATTTTAGGAGGAACAGGGTAGTTGACAAGTTGTTGTTTATGTCTTGGAACACATGCAAACTCATGCATCTGGCTTGCGATAAGGGATACAAGTACAATTTATGTTATTGAACGTATGCTGGTATTACTAACCAGGAAGATTATGGCCATGACATTTCTTTTGGCATATCAAGCAAGGGAGAAAGGGGGGGGGACCCAGCAATAATTTATTGTTCCAAGTGATCCTGATGGGAAGTTAGGCATTCAGCTCCCAGTTGTGTCTCCTAGGAGAAGAGCCAGCCTATGTAGCCTTGGACATACTGCATAGTCCCAGGGCTCCCTCAGATGAAAGGAATAACACTTCTGAATACACTGTAATTAGAAAACCATGGAAATTGTCACCATAAATCTGAATTGACTTGAGGGCACATTGACTTGAGGGTACATACACATGCACACACATGGATCAACAAAGCTGCCTGCACTTCGGACTTCGCACAAGGAAATGAGCCATGGCCCTAGCAAACAGAGTTTCATTCCATCAGACTGGGTACAGTGCATCCTCCCAAGTCAAACCACAGGCTGCTGCTATCACAAGGTATGTCATGTTCAGCATCAGCACTCAAAAAATTTACCGCTACATTACAGAAGGTCAGATTCAATTAACTCTGAACCACCATAGCCTATCCTTTGCATGAAAGATTCTGTAGTTCACCAGTTGTTTTCTCCCATTTTAGCTTCCCACTTCAAGATCTTTTTCTCTTCTCTCTCTCAGACTTTCTGTGGCATGTGAGACAATAACACTTGGGAATCCACTTTATGTACAGCGACTTTTCAGCGGGCACAAAGTGCAAGCCCACCTCCCTTGGAGAGTCTTTCGAAGTCATTTAAAATAAGTTAACAAATAACCTTTTGATCCTGATTTCCAGCTCAGGTGCTAGTTCCTGCAGGGTAGAAAATTCACATGCAAAATCCAATTTATTTTCAATAATCATTTTAATTGAATTTGCAGGCCTTAAACCTCAGCAGGTATAAAATTAGTACTGACTTCCACCAGCTGGGAATGTGCTCCTCAACATTGTGTGTGTGTGTGTATGTGTGTGTGTGTGTGTGTGTGTGTGTGTGTGTTCGCCATTCAGTGACTAAAATGAAAAGTCCTTCAATAAACTTCACAGTACCTACAATTTGAGTTGTACCCCACCTTCTTCAAGGCCACTGGTCCCTTCACCTCCTGGCAAATAGGAGGGGAAGATATGGAGGCAGTGACAGATTTTAGTTTCTTAGGCTCCATGATCACTGCAGATGGTGACAGCAGCCACAAAATTAAAAGACACCTGCTTCTTGGGAGGAAAGTGATAACAAACCTCGACAGCATCTTAAAAAGCAGAGACATCACCTTGCCAACAAAAGTCCGCATAGTCAAAGCTACGGTTTTTCTAGTAGCAATGTATGGAAGTGAGAGTTGGACCATAAAGAAGGCTGACCACCAAAGAATTGATGCTTTTGAATTGTGGTGCTGGAGGGGACTCTTGAGAGTCCCCTGGAATGTAAGGAGAAAAAACCTATCAATTCTGAAGGAAATCAACCCTGAGTGCTCACTGGAAGGGCACATCCTGAAGCTGAGGCTTCAATACTTTGGCCATCTCATGAGAAGAGAATACTCCCTGGAAAAGACCCTGATGCTGGGAAAGTGTGAAGGCAAGAGGAGAAGGGGACGACAGAGGATGAAATGGTTGGACAGTGTCATCGAAGCTACCAACATAAATTTGACTGAACTCGGGGGGGGCAGTGGAAGACAGGAGGGCCTGGCATGCTCTGGTGCATAGGGTCACGAAGAATCAGACACGACTTAACAACTAAACAACAACAACAAGATAGAGAGTGGGATTGCAGTGGGACAAGCATGGTAGGAAGAAACATGCACTTAACACCAAAATGGTTTGCCCACTAAAAAGGGGAAACCTCCCCAAATCTCCTCCCTCACCACTGCTTCTGGGTTTTAATAAGCAGTAATCTCAAGTTCTCCAGCTTCTGTCAAATGGAAATAAAGACTTGTAACACAACAGCTGTATGGGTTAACCAGGCATTCCATTAGGCATGTGTGACACCCCCACCCCCACCCCACCTCCTCTGGCACACAAACTGGGGCCAACTTACATTATACTACACCAACAAGCAAAAAGGAAGAAGAAGAAAAGATGAATTTAAGGAATTTTTAAGAAGAGGAAGAATGGCTTCCTGGGTATTATCTGCTGCAAAAGCCTGCAGGTTGTTGTATTACTTTCCACTACCACACCAACAAGTAAAAATGGAGTGGGAGGAATGGCATTAAGGAGGAAATACAGACCCTGACACGCTGTCCACTAGAGATGGGCATGAATAAAAAAAGTTGTGGTTTGTTTTGATTCATGGTTCATCAAAGTCAATGGATCATGAATCGATGAATCGATTTGTCAATTCATTTTTTAAATTTAAAATCCTATAAACCAGCTCCCCAAGCACCTAGAGACACCATGTTCTCATGGTAGTTTCCCCTGACTCTCGTCTACAAACCCTGCAAGTCTGGTGATATTTGGGTTTTAGATGCCCAAGTTATGCACCTACAAGGAGGGCTCCCTAGAAAAGTTCACCCCAGGCAGCCAGAGACACTGACATCACACAGTAGCCTCTACTGACTGTCCTCTACAATCTTTCCAAGTTTGATGAAAATTGGGCTTCAGACATCCAGGTTATACACCCACAAAGTGGGTCCCCCAGGAAAGTGCCTTTTAGCATCTGGCTTGGGGAAACCAAATCTTCATCAGACTTGGAGGGACTGTAGAGGAGAGCCATCAGAAATGTCCCTGCAATTTAGGTGCCTTGGGGGCTATTTTATAGTCAAAATTCATTCAAAATTCATGCTTCTTCACTGGAGGCACTGATTCATATGAATATGAATCAATGAATTAGTGATTTTTGAATGTATGTATTTGGTGATTTGTTTTTTAATTCATGCCCATCTCTACTACCCATTCAAAGCCCATACCACATGCCATCCACCTGCATTCACACACCTACAGACAATCTTGAATATCTGGGAAATCTGCAAATGCTAGATGGAAAATGAAGGATCCATTGGGTTGTTCCTCTGCCTTGGAGGGAGGGGGTGCAGTTCTTTGCTCTACCCCATAATCAGCTTTAGGTTACGTAAACACTCTTGAACTATCTGTTCTGGCATACTTGTCCAAAGATAATATGTATTCCTACTTTTCACCATTAGGTCCTGAAATCCAGTCTTCTTCAAAATGAAATGTGAGGGGGTTTTTTCAGCTATTTCAAAATGACAGCAACCTACTTCAAGGATTCAAGCTGAAATCGGTAAAGAACTTTTCAAGGGCAAGATGCATAAATATGAGAGGAGGGGCAGTATCTTTCTATACAGAATCTTAAAATGTTAAGGACTGGTTATTCCATCAACAGTTATTAGTCCAGTGAACTTTAATGTTTAGGAACAGATACCAAACGCTGGCGGCCAAGAACAGGTGGGCTACGACAATGTTAGCCCCGTCTAGAGGAGACCCAATTTTAGTGGGTCTACTCTGAGGAAGACTAACTTTAGATTTAGCCCAAGGTCTTCATTTGTCTCTCATGCCTTGCTAATTGGGCACTGCTGGAACAAACTGGCATTTCGCCTGACCTAGATTACTATTCGCTTATAATGCTTTTTTGATTGTAGTTGTCCTTTTTCACTCATTCTGTTTCTACACTCCTTTATGTTGAATAGGGAAAAAATGTCACCAGCACGAGCAGCCCAAGGGGCAGTTCACCACTATTTGGGCTCAGTTTTTCTATCTGCAAAATGGGAGGGGAGAAGACTATCAGTGACAGCCACATATGTTTATTAGTCTTTGCTCTGCTTCCCATGAAAAAAAAAATCACAATGCAGGCTCTACCTTTGCAAACAAAAATATTGCAGAGGTGAAGGGAGCAGTCCTCTTTGCTATCTTACATCCCCACTCAAACGCCATCATATCAAGCAACTCTCTTGCTAGACTGACGAACTTCCCAGCCTCAAAGTGCAAATGGAAGGGTTCAGTTGTCTTCACTTGAATGCCCTTCTCACTGTATGCGTGGTAAAGGTAAAGGTTCCCCTTGACATTTATAGTCCAGTCGTGTCCAACTCTAGGGGGCGGTGCTCATCCCATTTTTCAAGCCGTAGAGCCAGCGCTTGTCTGAAGACAGTTTCCATTGTCACGTGGCCAGCGTGACTAGGGAGCACCGTTTTACCTTCCCACGGAGGTGGAACCTATTTATCTACTCGCATTTGCATGCTTTCGAACTGCTAGACTGGCAAGGAGCTAGGACAAAGTGACGGGAGCTCACTCCGTCATGTTATGCATGTTAGACCTGCATAAAAATATCACAGTAGGCAAAGTAAGGGTCTGTTATCAGGAGTTATCAGGCAGGAACTCCCAGTGTTCCCCACCACTGCTAGACTGGCCAGAGGTTTGCCTGTTTATGCTTTTGGACAAGGGAATTATGGGAGTTGCACTCCAAAACCATGAACAGGCTCATAGTTAATGCTGACTAGGGCTAGTGGGGAACAGCAGTCCCACAATATGTGAAAAGGAGAAGCAAAGCCCTAATTGTAGTTGTTGAGTAAGCTTTCCAATCATATATCTGCACAAAGGAAAACATGTAATTTTAAGCGTCATCTCACCTGAAAAAATATTGACCGCAACTGAATCTTGTGCACAAATGACTAGATAGGTGGGGTATAAATACAATAAATAAATAAATAAATAAAATAAAAAAGAAGCTAAGGGAAAGCCTGTTCTGGTTTTCAGAAGAAGCTGACTTTGCACTGCACCAATAAGCATTGCTTGAAAATGTTACTTTTAACCTATACGTCCCCCCCAAAAAAAAAACCTGAGCCAGCTATTTTTTGGACAACAACCACTAGAATCCTCTAGCTGAATAACTTTATGTCAGAGGTAGAAAGCCTTATGCACATATTCAAAGGCAATGTGTCCTCAGGTCTTTTTGGAAAATAGAACCCCATTACTTTCACCAGATGATAAGCCCATTGAAGAAGTCTTATTCAACTGTGCCATTGCTATTCTAATGCAGAAGGGGCAAGCAAAGTGCCCCCCCCAGAGGCGGTGCTGTAGTCCCCCCCAAAAAACCCATTAGCTTGTTCAATTGAAAAACTGTTTAAAATATTTTGTTTTGTTTTTAGAAAAGTCAGTTAATTTATCCTACCAGAGGCTTCCAGGAACAACCATCGTCACATCACAGGCCCCTCCTATAAAGGAACTATATTTAAAACCCCTTTTAAAGTTTCTCATTAAAAAAATTAATAAAGCATTCCTCAATCTGTGATGGTTGCTCCCGCTGTAACCTCTAACGTTCTGATTGAATGATGCCGGATGAGGGGCAGCTGCCTCAAGGGTTCCCAGGTTTTAGAATCCACAGACTGAAAACCACTTTTCAACATAATACATCAGAAGCTTAGCATACAACCCTTCAGGCAGCGCATTCAGGGACAGCAGGAAATCACATCACATCTGGAAAGAGCAACTAAGAAATGAACCAGGTTCAAGTTTCACCTATAGTACTTGGGAGTAATCACTTGACCCCAATATCCCAAAGGAAGGGAGATTGGGATGCTTGTTTATCCTTCACTGGCCTGAATTTTACCGGCCATGTGGACTCAGGAAGAGAAGAGAGACCACAGTGAGAATGAAAAGAAGTAAATGAGGGCCTTGGGGTGAACAATACGGAGCCATTTACTCCACTGATTGCCTTTCAGCTTTGAAGCGGTGACAGAGGTAAAGTGGAAGGAAGTACTTGGGAACTGGAAGAAGTTGCCCCATTAGACAAACATTCATCTCTGTGTTACCAATTATCCATGTGGCTCCTATTGCTGCTTATGGCGTCCTAGGGTACTGGAGCAGCGTCCTAGGGTACTGGAGCACAGTTTTTAAAAGTTGCTTTTTGGGATGACACAGTGGCTGGTGGATAGGCCAAAAAACTAGTTTTTCCAAGCGCTATATTGGAGTTTGGATCATATCTATAAATGGAAGCAAAATGAGCCATGTATTAAACATGCCAAAAAATATAAACACCCCCCCTAAAAAAGAACTCCAGGCAAACGCAAGATATTTTACTGCCTGAGGCAAAAGCAACAAATTGGTGACACTCTCCATTCTGTTTACAGAAGCCCAGGGGTCGAACAACTGAATCTCTGATTGTTCAAGACCAGCAACAGGATAGGATCCTCTGACACCCCCTGAGGGCAGCAGACTAATTTAGGGCTCGCAGGACAAGAGTAAGTGACGCACACACCTCTGACCTCAAGAGAGGAGATCAGCCAAGGAGCCAGGAAGCATGGGTGAGCAGCTTCCATTTATGGTCTCTAACGTTTATTGCCCAAGGACCTTGCTTCACTCTGACTAATGGCAGAGCTGGCCCTGAGACGAAAAAAGAAATAGCTCCTCTCAAAATCTGGGTTGAAACAAACCAAGAAAAAAAAAACTCACTACATATCCGTAGCCGTAGAAATTCAGCCCTAAAGACAACCCTTTTCCATTAAAATAAACCACTCACAAAACTAAACCTTATTTTAATGCAGCTTTACATGGTTGTAAATTTTAAAGCATGTTCACTATTCCATCAGCTGCCACCCCACTTGGACATTATGTAACTTCAATGTACCTGAATTTTTGCTAATTTCCCTTCTCTTTCTTCATCTGTTAGCATCACATCTGCTAAATTTTAAATCATTCTGGCAGGGGGGCCTTTCTATTTTATATCATTGTATAACAGTGCTTAGTTTAATTTTAATTTTTTTTAAGTGGCCTCATTGCTAAGTTTTGAGCATCCATTTCTTCTCTTCACTTGCTGCTTTCTCACCGTAGCACTTCTGATGTCTAGGGCACCTCCATCAAGCCACTCCTTCGCCATCTTCAAAGGCTTAATTAAACTCACTTTCTCCTGTAAAGCCTTCTGTAAAGCTGCATCTCTGTTATCAAGGTGACAAGTATGTTTTTAAAAGAACAACAAAGTAACTTCATTAATTGAGAGCTAACACATAATGTAACTATCCGTTTGGCGCCCCAGATCTAACTTGTCAACTGTCATATACACAAGCTGACACATAATTCTCCAAGAGTTGTTTCTCCGAAGTAAAAACAACACTAACATCATTGTGAAATGCTTAGTCCTCTCTGTGCCTTCCACTGACACCCTGACATTTCACTCTCACATCCTCACTTGCTTTATTAAGCCATTTTCTCTGCCTCTCCAAGCTGCCCCAAGACATCCCGTTATATGAGACAGAGAAGCAAATGGCACAACTGCCCTAAAATTAAAGTAGAACATAGTAACACAAGCCTAGCAAATCATTTTCACAACTGAAAGTCCCATAAACACGTCTTCTTTTCCCGTCTTGAGCATCAAATATATATATACATTGCACTAAATAAGGGACACTTCACTGGTCTTTTATGACATCCAAAGCCAATTGTCTGAGGCAGTTGCTTCCCTCTGCCCAGTGGCAAAAGCGAATGTTCGGCCCCCTTCACAGCAAGCTTTACTTTATAACTGCCAGATTTATTTCACACATTTGCATTTCACCCTTATTCCAAGGAATTCAGATTTTATTTTTAAAAATGCCTCATAAACATCATGGGGACTAGTTTCAGATATAAGAGAAAAAGAAAGAACATGTTTCATGTCTGAAAAAGGATTAGAAACTGGAATTCTCAACTCCCACAGCAATCTAGGAAAATGCAGCAAGAGGTGCCTGATCTAGGTGCCATTTCTTGATGTTGCTGTTTAGAGCTACTGCTGAAGCATTACATGAAATCTGCTCTGGGGCCCAGAGATGGGTAATATTATTTTTGAATAATAATTGTAATATTTTTGAAATATTGCTCTCCAAATAGTCTGACCAGGATGGGTATTTTGGGAGGAAGAGTCCAAAAAAAGCTATATTTCCCACCTCTGGTGGCATCTGTCCATGGTTCCAGCTAGCTATACTCTCCCCCTCAACCAAACCCAGTTCCCCATTTTTCATTTCCCATTATTTTTTGCCTAAGGTTAGTTTTTCTGCTTCTGTAAACTTTGGCGCTCTTATGCACCTATCAAACCATCTCTCTTGCATGTAGGTGTTCTTGGACTACATGAGGATACTATATCTGGAAAAAAAGATTTGCTCCTAGTGTCCAGCAAACTAGCTGTGTCTTGAAGTCTGGAAAAGTGGCTTTTGTGGACTGCAGTACATTGATCAGACTCCCTCAGCCAATATGCATATGAACCAGGATAACCAAAGAATACTGGGAATTATTTGCTAAAAGTAACTTTTCCAGGATATCTTCAGTCTGCTGTACTGATCCTTCTAGCAACAGATCTAGGATGAATACAATGAAATCCTCCAGATATTGTTGAACTACAACTCCCAGCATTCCTCACCATTGATTATGCTGGCTAGGGTAGATGGGAGCAGTAGTTCTGGAAGGCTGCTCCTTGCCCATCCATTAGGTTTCATTACATGAACTAGCAGCAATCATTTTCTTGAATGTGGGTGATTGGCAAATGGATTCCAACATTTCTTTTAGCAAGAGGTCTTATTAATGGGCTACTTGCAAAGTCTAAATATATTTTTTATTTTTCTAGCTATTTGCATGATCCATTTATACTAATAAAGGTAATTAGTTGGAGAGATAGCTTGTTATTGGAGCAGGATGACCTCAGTAGTATTGCCTTGATGCCACTTGGCATTTACACAGCCATTAGGGGTATGAGATGTGTGCATCAGAAGATATTTCAGTTTTTAAAAGTCCAGATGTGGACAAAGAATAAAGAGAGAGCTGAGCTGGAAGCTGGAAGCACCCACTGCACACAAGCTGCCACCCTGAAGATCTGGAACGGGACAGTGGAAATGCTTTCCAGGAATGTGCTGGTATTTTCCTCCAGTTATGCTCTACATTTGAAAGTAAATTAAATGTTACAAAAATGCCATAAACCATCAAATCTCTGTCCCTCAAAGGAAACAGAGCCAAATCAGCATTGCCCTTTAACTTCTCATTGCTCAGGCAAGCATGAAATCTGTAATAATGCATTCTGAACTAATGGATGCAGCGCCTTACAATGTTAGGTGGATAAGTCTCTGTTCCAGATGGGTGTATGCTCTAAAACAATGGTCGGCATCTTCTGAGTTTCATGAGTCACACCCTGTTACATGTTCCTCACCTCCCTGCTCTGAAAAAAACATTTGATTCTAAAGATGGCAAATTGCACCTGCAGAAGCCTGTGGGGGGGCACTATACAGTATGTCTTCTGAATATAGTTTTGCCTAGGAATGTGCATTTAAGATTTTTGAACTACATATCCCATAGTTCTCCTTTCTGGAAGTCCCACCAATGGGACACAGACCTCACAGACACCTACAGTAAATTGTGCTCATCTGGAAAGAAGGCCCAACTGGCAGACTTCAAAGCTTGGATAGGTCAAACTTCCTGTTTGAAAAGGAAGCTTCCCAAAAACTATGGGGGCCACTTCCTTTTCAAACAGGAAGTTTGACCTATCCAAGCCTTGAAGTCTGCTAGTTGTGCCTTCTCTCTCAGTGATCACAACTTAGGTGTCTTCTAGGTCTACATCACATGGATTGATTTCCCAGAATGGTGAATAATATCACACAAACGATATATTAATGCCATGGTACCTTGTCACTGTTGCTTCCCAGCGACTGAAATAGAGATATCCAGGGAGTAATATACATACTGTAGCTGCCATGTCTAATACCTATTGACAGCCTTATGCTCCATGAATGTGCCTAATCCCCTTTTGACGCATGTACTTTGGTGGCCATCTCATGGCAAATTAGATGGATTGATTGGGATTTGGGAGGTTCATATTCCCACACAGCCATGAAACATCCTTGATAATTCTGGGCCAGTCTCAGGATTGTTGTAAGGGAGAAGTAGGGAATAGGACAGCCATGTTTCTTGCATTGAGATAACTGAAGGAAAGAATGATTAGAAATTCAACTAATAAATAATTGGATTGTCAACATTTCAGTGTTGGAGAATACAGTGGTGTCTTGCATAACGAGCGCACCATTTAACGATGAATCCGCATACTGATGCGGATTTTGCTATCGTTAATGCGATCGCATACCAATGTTTCTTCGCCTTGCGAGGGGGAACAGCTGTCCGGCGGTTCGAAAATGGCCGCCGGAATACCCAAAATGGCTGCCGGAACACCCAAAATGGCCACCAGAACCACCCAAAATGGCCACCGGAACACCCAAAATGGCCACCGGAACATGGGGAAACATCGCAGAGTTTAATGCATTCCAATGGGTTTTTTTGATCCGTATAGCGATATTTCCCCATAGCGAAGGTTAATCCGGAACGGATTAACCTCGCTATGCGGGGCACCACTGTACATACAGTCATGCCCCACGGGCCGATTACCCCGCTCTACAACGAATTCACTTTACGTTCACGTTTTTGCGATCGCTTTTGCAAACAGCTAATTGTTGGGTTTCAAAATGGCCGCCGGCTGAAGAAAATGGCCCTCCGCTGTTTTCTAGGGCGGATTCCTCGCTTTACAGGCACCAAAAATGGCTGCTGTGTGGAGGATCTTCGCTGGATGAGCAGGTATTCACCCCATTGGAACGCACTGAATGGTTTTCAATGTGTTTCAATGGGTTTTTTAATTTTGTTTGACGATGTTTTCACTCTACAGCGATTTCGCTGGAACGAATTAATGTCGCCAAGCCAGGCACCACTGTATTATGAATGTGAGGGCAGATGAGAGGGTCCTTCTCTGTTGCTGCCCCCAGACTTTGGAAGTTCCTTCCACAGGAGGCCAGGCTGGCCACATCGTTGCTTTCCTTCCACAAGCAGACAAAGACCTTTCCCTTCAGGTAGGCTTTCATTTAGCAACTGGCTACCTGAGAGGGTTTTTTTTAAAAAAATTAATTGTTTTACCTCATTGCTTTCAAATGTGTTTTAGTATTGAATTTATTTACCCTTTTAAAATATAATATTTGTTTAATTCTTTTTAAAACATTTGTATACTTACTGTTTTCAGCTTTTCAACATTGCCTTTTTTATGAAAAAAGAACTGCCTTAGGTTCTTTTTAAGGAGAAAGATGGGTAGAAATATTTTAAGCAAACAAACCACCAGTATTTTAACGAAGAGGTTTGTCAGGACGCAAACATTTAAACAGATTCACATGCAGCTGTCAGCAGCCATCTACAGGGGTCGATTGGCAGGGCTTATATTACAAATACATTCACACATACATGCTAGAAAGAGATTCAGACAGATCCTTCTTGTGCACGTATGGTCATCAGTAACACAAAGCCACCAGCCTCCACCTTGACAGTCTGGGTTCATGATTGCCCTTCTGTAAGGATATAATGAGGCAAGGATTTTGGAGACTTGGTTGTCTGAGTGATCATCAGTTATCATTATTATCATTCATCCAGTTTAGGCTATTATGATGCATATTAATACAGCCCTGTGTGTTAGCAGAGACAGAGAGGCTGGCACCATCTGTGTAGGATTACGGTGAAAAATCCATGGCCACCGAAGACTTGACAGTCTCTAGGAAGCAGACAGTGGCAAGCCAGACTTTTAGAGCAATCACTAGGTTCCATTGTGAAGATTTCTGATTCATCTTAATCAGAGCTCAGAAAAGTTACTCTTTTGGACTATGGCATCCACAGCCCTGCAGTCATCCTGGCCAATGGATGAGCAGAAAGGATAACTTCATTGCCAAAACAAAAGGCATAGCAATTTTAACCCTCAGGGATTCGGAAGTACAGCAGGAGCACAGAAGCAAGTGCTAGATTTATGTATAGGCTACATGAGCTACAGCTCAGGGTCTCAAATTATGAGGAGGCTTTATACTTAAAACAAAACTAAACACCTACCTCTCAAAACCTACATTTGAATAGAACATCGACATACTGTACTTGTTATTATAATAATACTAGGGAAGTAAATCCTCACTCGTCTTTCTGAACTGGAATAGAGGCATTGATGCCCAGAGGGCACATAAATCGCCTTTGCTTTTCTTCCATGGTCATCTCTGATCGAACAGGACTTTGTAGGATTTTTTCATAGCACTTCAAAAACCTACAAAACCTATTTGGCCAGAGAGGGCAGTGAGCTATGATAAGTGGATCTGAGCAGTATGAGCAGCAATGCCTCTAGTCCTTATTACCCTCAGCTCCTGATAATAACAGCCCCACAACCCTAATCATCTATCTCCAGCTTTTGTTCCGCTGACTGTATGATGGCAGTTGAGCGATTTGCAGCCAATTCACACTGCCGAAATCTTCCTCTATGCAATGCATCCTGGGCCATCTGCAGAGATGATGTGACATGCAGTGACACAGGACCTCTATACATCCACAGCCAAAGCTTCTCAGCAGTGGTTGCTGGGATCACGGGAGCACCTCTCGCAGCTGTGCATAGGAAACACATTGGAGAAACGGCAGCTGTCTTCATCGATGGGCTTGGCCCTGCATCTTATTCTCTGTGCCAATCCAGCCCCTGGGGATAGACATGAGCAACCACATGGAGGATGGTTTCAAAAGTGTATGATTACTTCTCCAGGGACAGTGGGACATTTCGTTCACGTAGCACTGACACATGCGTATATTATACCACAAACTGCTTTTCAAATGTCTTAGACTGTGGAAGCTGCATGTGAGGCAAGGAAGGCGAAGGTGGCTTGCTCAAGTGTGAAGGAGAAAAGGCTTTCGGAGCTTACAAAAGAAGTTTTGTTTGATAAAAGAAAATGCTCTGGATTAAAAAAATAAGTTAATTTAAGGAATTTTACAGAAGAAGAGTTTCTTATCCCCTTCTCACTCCCTAAGTAGTCCTCCTACATTTCACTTTACAGGATGTTCCAGAGCTCCCACCATTCACCAACACTCTATATTTAGTTGCGGTGTTGTGGGGCAAGGAGAAAACTTTGCTTCTGTAAACAAAGAGCTTGGAAGAGTCACTTCTTTGGCTAACAACTCTCTAAAGTCCAGGAGGATGGATTCGGGGAGCTGTCGTGCATTTTCAAATGCATTTTCCAAACTTTGTATCCTTCTTCATATGGTCAGGGTAAGTAAAATGCTGGGCTAGGACTCAGGACACCCAAGTTCCTATCCCAACTTGGTCATGAAGCTCCCTAGCCCAGTCATACTCTGTGCGCCTGACCTACCTTCACAGGGTTCTTGTGAGAAGAAAGTTGTGAGGAGAGAAGCCACACATGCTGCCTTGGAGGAAAGGTTGGGTATAAATGTAACAAATCATTCATAAATAAAATATCTTAAGGCTCCAAATCATTACTTTTATATCTCTTCCTTTTCATTCTGTGTGAGTTACCAACATGGCTTCTGCTGCTGGAAGACTTTAACCGATTCACACATAAGAGGGATATAGAGGCTGCCACCACAAATGGAAGCTGTATCAAAGTTATCTACACTTGTGGTAGGAAATCTGTAGTCCTCCAGATGTTTTTCATCAATATATCCCATCATCTCTGACCACTGGCCATGGTGGTAAGGCTGCTGGGACTTGGAGTTCAATGAGCTGGCAGGCCACAGATGCAATCCCAATGTATACCATGCATATCTAGGACTGTGATTTAAAGGTATATGATGCCTAATTGGACCTGGTCTGGTCACTACCTGGGAAGTCTTCATAAGCTGCCTTGAACAAATGAGGGGGTAAATGAGCTATAAATGAAATTGACATATAATATATTAGGGCTACCACTAGAAAGCAGGACATGGTCCGAACTAATGGTTCTTCCATTACAAATAGAATATTATATACAAAAGGCAACTGAACAATGGGATTTATTATATAAATGGCTTGAGTCACCAGATAGTACTTGAATAACAGATTAAAACAAGGATGTAAATGTAAGTTAAAACCTGGAAGGCAATCAAATAGAAGAAAAGCGGAAAGTTGAGTTGATATTGCAACATGAATAGATTGGATGTCAGTACATTTTGTCTTCTCCTCCCCCTCCTTTTTTCTTTCCTCATATCCTCCCTTAACCTTCTGTACCCCTTACCTTATCCCAAGTTATTAATTTAAACCAAAAAACCAAAAAAATGAATGGTTCTTCTAAACAGCATAGTAGAAATTGTGCTACATAAGATGCACACCTTTACCTTTCTGGTCTGCCCCAGCCCCTCTTGAAACCCGAGCACCTCAGAGTATTAGATTTGGGGGGAAATGCAATGAACTCATGACCTAAAAAAGAAACTAAGGATATGCCTGTCATAACTACAATACCAAGTGCAAAAACAACTACTAGTAGTAACATTACTATGATTTGTTTCTGTTTGTTTCTGCCACCGCCAAGAGGCACATAAGCAAAAGAGCATGTATCCTGGCGCAAGGTGTTTACAGTCTTTCCTGCTTCACTGAAGTAATTTGATGGCAACAGTTCACTGCTCTGTCTTTCTCTGCTCATCATCTCACCTCTCATCCACTTTACCAGAACTTATTTTTTTTATCTCAGCCAGCTTCTCCTGACACCTTCCTCTTAGCCCCTTCGCCCCCCCCCAGTTTATTCTAGTTTTCTCTCCTCTCCTTCTGGTTCTCCTCAAAATAGCCTGTCATCCCTTTTGCCTGCCATCACTCTCAGATGGGGCGTCTCAATCCCCTTGGCTTTGCCAAGTATCTTTTCTGTCTCCCATCTTTATCTCTTCTGTCATATCACTCTCTCTGAGTAGGGAATGGGGGGGGCATTATTTCCCTTGGGTGCTCCCTTTCGTCCTGCAGCCATGTCTGCCAACAAAATGCTTCTCCTTGCTTATTTCTTCAGCTACAAGCTCAACAGAATTTGCACCAACAGGCACAGGAGTGGGCGGGATCGGTACCAAGCTGCCCCTTGCACTCCGAGCATGTCCTGCTTTGTTTTGGAAACTGCTTATAGCCCCACCCATTTCTTCTCACTGAATATACACTCTGTTCCCAGAATGGAAAGCAACAAAATCCCTTTCTATTTGCAAACAAACAGTGTCTTGAGAGAGAACAGTTGGCTCAACCCTGGCCCACTGGCACAAGCCTTACTATTGGCCATTGTCCTCTTCCTGCCGTTCGCACTACTCACATGCCTGAATGCATCGCCACTATCTCATCCACCAATGAGGCCAGCTAATTCTAAACCTCCCACCTCCAGCTAAAAGAAGGAAGCCACATTAAAATAAAAGCTCTTGTGTGTGCCGATATTTTGTACGAGCAAATGTAGCAAAAGTACAAAATTAAGACTGGTGCAGAAATAAGGAGTTCCACAGTTTTTCAGAGTCCCAGCTTTCTTTCCTCCCCAGCACTTTCAGAAAAATAAAACTCTGGCCCTGTGGCTATGAAGATAAGGTGGCTAGGGAAGATGGTTTGAACAAGTTTCCATGTGCTCAAATAATACATCTTCAATGACCTACAGAAAGGCTGAGTGAATCAACTGTGGCCCTTCACATGTCTGTGACTACAAAGAGCCTCGTGGTGCGGTGATAAAACTGTAGTACAGTGGGGTCTCTACTTAAGAACTTAATCCGTATTGGAAGGTGGTTCTCAAGTGGAAAAGTTCTTATGTTGAATCTGCATTTCCCATAGGAATGCATTGAAAACCATTTAATCCGTATCTGCTCTTTTCCGTCCATAGAAACTACAGTGGAACCTCTACTTAAGAATTTAATCCGTTTTGGAATGGTGTTCTTAAGTTGAAACATTCTTAAGTTGAAGCAAAATTTCCCATAGGAATGGACTGAAAACCAATTAATCCGTTCTGGCTGTTTTTTTGTTATGTAGAGGTGCGTTCGTACATTGAAGCATTAGTTCCCATAGGAACTAATGCAAAGCTGATTAATACGTACTCTACCACTAGGGGGAGAATTTTTTTTAACCTAAGATGACTAAGGTTAAAAAAAGAGCAGGAAAGGTTTTTTTTCCTGTTCTTATCTTGGATTTCTGTTCTCAAGTAGAAGCAAAATTTAGCAAATGGAGCTGTTCTTAAGTTGGATTGTTCTTAAGTAGGGACGTTCTTAAGTAGAGACCCCACTGTAATACAGCCAAAACTCTTTTCATGGTCAGCATTTGAGACCAATGGACTCAACAGCCAACTCAAGATTGACTCAGCCTCCCATCCTTCCAAGGTCAGTAAAATGAATACCCCACTCACAGGATGGTGGGGATAATGTGTAGCCTGCATAATTAAAAACTTATAATTCGCCCAGAGATTGCTTAAAGCAGCACACTTTACAAAGCCCATGATCCCTCGCCATTGCCTCTTCTAGCAAAAACTGGTGAGAGTTGTAAGCCAAAAACATCTGAACAGCCACAGGTACACACCTGTAATCTAAAGCTTCTTGGGCCTTCCTTTTTTTTTATGAAAAAGAAGCGAAACTAAACAGATTTGTGCACATTTGCACCATGCATAGAGGTAATAAAATCCAGCTTTTCCCACCATGGAATTTCAATTTTGTTCGTTTTTAAGTTGCCAAGTACACAGAGCCCAGGTGTATGCAGAAGCTCATGCAATACAGAACTGCTCACAAACCACAGAAGCTGCTGCTTCTTCATCCGTAGGCAGTAAATGAACACTTCACACTGGAAAGATTTATTTCTGCAATGATCGCAGTGTGTGGGTAGTTACATGGGAGAATATAGGTGAACAGAGATTGGAATGTTAGTAGAAAGGCTCAGCATATTTTGCCAACTGTACAGAGTCTGAAAATCTAATCTATTTATATGAACAATGCATGGGGAAACAGCATCATATTAATTGCTGCCATTAACGTTAGAAACCACAGATTAACATAGAATATGGCATATACTATTTTGGTTCATAGCATTGCCTCTTTGAAGAGCTTAAGTTGCCTTTTCCAGTGTACAAATCTGATTGTTGACTGGGGATAGTGGGAGTTGTAGTCCAAATCATCTGGAAAGCAGAACACTGGGGAAGACTAGTCCTCAAAACATGGTATCCAACTTTAAAGCATGTTGGAGATCTGCTACACCTTTTCTCTTATTCCCACTCCCACCTAGTCCTGGGACTGCTCAAAAAAGAATGGCAGAAAACTTGATAAATTTCCTTCCTGGCACCTTTAAAAACATTTGAATTAGCTTTTAAAAAATAAATAAAATTACTCTTTTCATAAAAATAACTAACCTTATTATTACTCAATACATTATTTTTTTTAATGTAGCTCCACCAATGCCCTCTTTACCTGAAAAAGGAAGGAAAGATTGACTTGTTACAGGTAAGCACTCCAATTTAATTCATCACTTCCCATCTCCAGTAGGGAGGTTAAGTCGAGATCTTTCTTTGTAAGGGTTTATCTAACTCCTTCATAGACACCTGGGTTTGCTCACAGCAACGCATCATACAGCTTCCAAAATCAGGAAGACTGGCACCATGGCATGTTACAGTTTGGTGTGGGCACACTTTATAGCAATGTTATATCCTGCCGCATGGAGAACCCGTCTGCTGTTTTTCTATAGAGCAGGAGCAAGAAATGCCTCAGGAGTGGCTGTTCAGGCAAGGGCAGATCAGAGTTATGGCCTAACAATACCTGTACAACCACATGTCCTCCAGCCCACAGCCAGAATAGCCATTTAAGACTTGCTCCTACTGAAAATCTCAATCTGAAAATAATTCATTCACTTCCTTGCCCCCCCCCCCCCCGCTTCTGCCCTGGTCTTCTTCTCTCCTTCCCCTTCCGTTCTATTTGTCATTCCATGCCATGTTTTGCTTAATTGTTTCCATTTCCATTTCTCTTTTCCTTTTTTAAAAATATAGTCATTAGACAAACAAAACAAAACAAAACAAAGAAAATGACAGCTCTGCCTCTGATATGGATCACCATCGGAAGCCTCCAGACTTTACATTTTGACCCATAGTTCAAATCCATTGGGATAAAGGACTTGTAGCAGGATGCATCAGATTCAGATTCATACTCAGCCGCAAACCTCACAGGATTGCTTTTAAGTAAGTACCTATTTCCAGTTTGTATGAGAATACCCCAAGATAACCTGTTGCATCGTTTTGCAAAGCTTTACAGAATAATTTCCGGAGTCTCCTGCAGCCAGTGGCCATTTTAGAATCTTGGAGATATTTAGTCATTAAAATCTACCTGAATACATGGAAGAAGAGTGCAGTAAAAATCTTAAAAATAACAGTATGCAAGATTCAGAACTCCATGAGAACATTAAAGAACAATGTAGGATTTCGTGTGTTAAACAAATAGACAAGGCCATTGGTTGGAGTGAGGTAGAAAGCTGTGACTGCATGCTCAGGGGAAAAGGATCAGAGCTTGGAAATAACACATTACAAACATTCTAAAGGAGCGAAACGATTTGCACCTAATTACTTTGGGGGATAATGAAGTACTTTATTTATTCATTTGTTCACTTATTTTGCAACATAACTTGCCAAAATCTGTGCTTTAGTACACTGGGGGAGGGGGCAGGGCAGGGTTGAGTCAGGTGGCAAATAGTTTTTTTCTTTACACGTTAGCTTAAAACATGGGCTGCAACACCATTCAAAAAAGACTGGAATCTTGTCACCTACATGTTGTGTTGTTCAGAGTTGACTAAAGCAACACAATAGCATAGCCACTCCAGGCAATAATGGTCATGAGTAATGCAGCACTTAAAGAGAGAGAAAAATCCTGTACATGAACACCAACAATTTACTGTTCTATGCAATGAGCAGTGAAATAACTTAACTAGACATGGGGATGAATGAAAAAAACAGATCAGGATTAGAGATGGGAACGACTTACCATTTTGGCAAGTTGTCCCGCTTCGTGAGTCGTCAAAAGTTGATGACTCATGATGCATGAAGTTGCCCCAATGAACCGACGAATAATAAATTTATTCATTGATTCATGGGGGTTATTTAAAAACACCCCTCCCCCACTGCCACTGTCCCCCACTGCCACCCACCACCACCGCGCCACGGCCGCCCCCCTCCACCCACCCACCCACTTCACTGCCAACATCTCCTTCCTATTAAAAAAACAAACAATTCTGCCTACCAGCCACCACCACACCACAGCCACCCCCCACAGCCTACCCCCACCCCCTTCCTCTCCATACCTTAGCCCCCCACCCCCACTGACACTCTCTTACCTTAATCGCTGGTGCCGAGGTCTTCATCTGGCCTCCCAGCCATGTTAAGTAAAAAGCGAGACTGGCTGCCCTTTGCAAAGATGGTGGCTGCAAGCGGGTGGCTGCCTATTGCCTTCTGGTCAGCTGATCAGCAGCCGGTAGGCAGAATGGTGGTGTTTTTTTAAATACAAAGGACCAATAAAAATGAGCAAATATTTGTCCCTTTGTATTCCTGGGGGGTCTCTGGAACCCATGGATATGAAGGGAGGAATATTTAACAAATCGGCTATTTTCGTTGAACAAGCCGATCTGTTTTTATATTCGTCCCCATCTCTAATCGTGATATTCATCTAAAATCACTGATTTATTAAATATTTGTCCCTTTATATTTGTAGGCTCCAGAGACCCCCACGAATATAAAGGGATGATTATTTCCCCATTTTTCTTCGTTCTCCCAAACGAAGAAAAAGAATTCATTCTGCCTACCTGCCCGCCGATCAGCTGATTGGCGGGCCAATAGACAGCCATTCACCCCCACAGCCTAACCCCCATGGCCTTCCTCTCCCTATCTTAGGCCTCCCGCCCTCACCCCTTCTGACACCCCCTTACCGTAATTGTCGCCGCTGCTGCCGAGGTCTCCATCAGGCCTCCGCAGCCACAGCCTGTAGAAAGGGAAACTGGCTGCCCTTTGCAAAGATGGTAGCTGCGGCTTCATTTAGGGTAGAAAAGCTGCAGCTGCCATTTTTGCAAAAGGCAGCCTGGGGGGGGTTGGCAGTGGGGGGCTGGTGGTAGTGGCAGCGAGGGGGGCAGGGTGTGTGGTTTTTTTAGTAACCTCCATGAATCAAGAAATAAATTTGTTATTCATCGGTTCATGGCGGCAACTTTGTGCTTCGTGAGCCATGACAACTCACAAAGCAGGACAACTCTCCAAAATGGTGAGTCGTCCCCATCTCTAACCTTAACTGTTAAAAGTAAATCTCCAAACCCTGGGACAAATCACCACAGATGTTACATCAATAGCACTAGAAACTGGGTGAAGAAATGTCTATTTCCTTCCATGAGGAAGATAAGGGACCTTTTGTGGGGGCAGTGGCGGGGGGGGGAGAAATGAAGGGAGTAGCAAAGGATTTTTCTTCTTTTTTTCTCCTTTCATTTTTGAAGGAGGTACAGAGAAAAAGAAACAGAGACAAGGAGGTAGAAAGACACAGAAAATGAGGCTCTGCGTGGGAGTGGGGCGTGGAGGAGTAGAAGCGAACAAGCTGCAAGAAATTGCAAAGAAGTAAAAAGATACCCATTGTTATCTGTTAAGATATTCAGCTGTTTTAACTCAACCACGCAGGTTGGGGGCCAGAATTTTCTACACCACTGGCAGAAAAGTGAGCACAAAAATCTTTAATTGGCCTCAATTCTCTCCTGACCTTTCATAGGGAAAAACAGCTAGGCAAACATCTCCTAAGTCAAGGAGTAGAAAATAGCCATCACCTTTCATTAAAACCCAGGGTCAACACTCCATCATTTCCTGCTACAATTCTTCAAACCAGCTGAGTTTTATTTTTCATCATTTCCCCTCCCTGGGCTTTGCAAAGGTTGGGTGCTTATCCCCTGCTGATATGTGTAACAATTAAAAAGGAAAGCATGCCAATTACTTTCCTGTAAGGAAGAAAATTTATTTTATTTACATCTCGACCTGCATGAAAAAGCTCAGAGTGACTTACAGGGCATTCCTGATGATCTGCCATTGAGATACTGATTTTTTTCAAAGTGTTAGCTTCCTCAATAGTACAGTACTGCATCAGAATGTTCTCAGATGGTTTGTTGGTTATCCCAGCCCTTTGACTCTGTGGGGTTGGATCTCTGCATGATATGATTAGTGTTAGCAAATCATAGAGAAAGCAACATGCAAACAAAGGGAAAAACATAGGAAAAAACATTCACACAGCAGCTCATGGGTTGCTCAGATACCACATTAAATGTGTGGTAAATTAATAAACATGTAATGAACACTTGCAATTTTCCCCCTCATGAAAAGGATCCCTTAAGATACCCTAATTTAAAAAATTCAAACATTGTGATGTTTTGTTTTGTTCTGTTTTTGCTCCTCCAGAAGAGTGTAAAGATGAGGGCTTTCTCCTGTAGGCAGTAGCCTTAACAATAACAAAACCAAGACTTTTGCAAGATTTTGTGCAGAACAGCCTGATTAGCTGATACTCTGGACACCTCCCTGACACTGTCACAGTTACAGTGTTTCGGCCTGGGCAAATATGAACAGCTTTCTCCTTAAGGTGCCTACCAAATTTGTCACAGCAGGATCCCACTACTATTAGCAGCTATGATTATGCAGCAATGAATTAGCTAGCCAGTTCCTTTATGCAATGCTCCGATATGATAAATGCACCCTGTGTCTTTGTACAGTTGCATTTCCAGTTTATCACAACTGTTGGTTTCTGTCAGCCTTCTATATCCTCCCCTGCCCCGCCTTTTTTCCACAAATCTCTGGCAAAGCCTGTGCGCTCTCAGTAGCAAGTGCACCTGCTCCTTTTGTATTCTATTTATTCTTTTTCATAAAGACAATAGGGGCTGGCATTTGAGCAACTGGATAACCTGTAATCAGGAAGAAAACATCCCTCCCCCAAATCATCACAACTCTCATCTTTGGAAGAAAGAGGCACGGACATGCATTTTTGCCTTGATGTCAAGATTTAGGCTGCAACCCTATATACTGACTTTGAGTGTCAGAGCCACGGAACTAAGTGAGGCTTCTTTAGGTGTCAATGCATATAAGGATTGGTCTATCAGAGATCGCTGAACACACAAAAGAATGTGTAAGTTATGTGATAGTATTGTACTACAATTCTAACTTGCATTGTCATACTATGGATGTTAATAAAATTAAAAATTAAAAACAAATCAGAGATTTCTGAAGAAAAGCTATGGATGTGGGATGAGAACATTATTTGCTTAACTAAGTACGGTAATATTTGATCTTAATTATACAAAAACAAACAAACCAAAAAATTTAAAATGGGGGCCATATAACTTGCCGGAGGCACACAGAATCATGCATGGCATGGAGAAGGTCAGTAGGCATCTTTTCTAATACTTTGACCCAGGGTCATCAAATGAAATGGAGTGCTGAGAGATTCAAAATTAGACAAAAAGGAAGGAAGGAGACTCCATACGATGTGCAGTTAAAGGATGAAATTAGTTCGCACAAAATGTTACGGTGGCTGACACCTCAGACACCCTTGAAAATAAGTATTTTAAAAACTCAGAAGACAAGTCTATCAACAGCTCCTCCCATAGGTTCCCTATCCTCCTTCTCAGCATCGTCCCAAATCCCAGCTAACGAATGCAAGGGGAAGGTTGCTATCGTGCTTATGTCTTGCTTGGGAACAGAATGCTGGGCTAGATATGCATTCAGTCTGATCACAGAACCTAAGGCCAGCATACCCGAGAGATTATATTCAACATTAAGTTCTGTGTTTCACACTCATGACATTTTATGCCATGTTTGTTGACATCCATGTTCTCTTATCACTTGGACTATAACAAAGAGTCCTAGGGCACCTTAAGGACTAACCAGTTTTATTGGAGGTAAGCTTTTGTGGACTGCAGTCTAATTCTTCAGCTGTGTTTGATGACATGGGCTGTAATCCACAAAAAGATATCCCAAATGATGCTTCTTAGTCTTAAAGGTGCTGCTAGACCCTTGGTGCAATAGACTAGTATGGCTACTCCCCTTTGTATTTACACACAAACACCCTAGAGCAGACCCTGCATATTGAGTCATTTTGGGTCCCTTGTTGGGAGAAATGTGGCATATAAATAAAACTAATACTACTAATAATAATATTAGAACACCTGCATTGCTGAAAATTCCAAAGGGCATGATTTCTCAAATTCAAGTTTTTCAACCCAGTTTGCCATTTTGAGAAAAACAGAGCAAGGATATTAAAGCTCTGCTTTATCTGAAACACTTAGTCACAACAGCAGCACTCTTGCAACACATGACAATAATTGAAATCTTGATATAAGTCACTAGCTAGAAACCTTCTATTTAAATCATCCGCGTTCATCTGCTCTTCCATTGTTGCTGCGGTTATCTCTTTCTTCATTTTTTAAAATATTTGCCTTCACAATTTAAATGTACTGGCTTATAACTAATCAGAGACCTTTCCTAAATCAAATAATTAATCTTTCTACCTATATGATATCATAATAAATATTTTTAGGTTCCTTTTATCGTGGCTCTTTTTGAATAATTAAGAAGTTGGAGATGTATTAATAACTTTTAATAATCCTTGAACCACAGAGCTATGTGAAACATCCAGCACTATTCAGAAGTTAAAATGCAAAATTAATTCTAAGGCTCACAGTTTTTATTATTTAGAAAGTTGAATTTCCTCAATAACAATGTATGTCTACAAGCACAGATCCCAAACTACTTACAGTACTTTGATTTTACCAGTTTACCAATCCTCCCCCCTAGTTTACTAACCTTTTGTTCCAACAAAAATACAATCGCTGAAATCCAGCAACATAAATTATGCCACATATGCCATGGTAGCTTTTCAGAAACTAAAAATCTCTGATTTCCCCTCAAAGGTCTCAAGGTTCCTTTGGGATCCTTTTTGCTGTAGGGAAGCCATGCAGGCCACTGTATGGGGACAATGAAGTCTCTAATTTTCAAAAACTCACTGCCATCAGGATGACTTCACAATTATAGTGATTTTCAGAAGTTAAATACTCACTCCTTGAACCACAGCTTCTAACAGCTTCTCCATGATTGCAGGGATTACAGAAGAGCTTCAGGACATTTGGGAAGGGGATGGGTTGGAAGTGTTTTGTTTCTGGAAAAAAATCAGATGATATCCTCAGGTGGTGTAGCAGCACAAAGAGGATTTCAGCCAGTACTGTGTACTCTAAACTATGTCAGCTCTCCCCACCTGCAGTGCTGATGATGAGCATAGAAGAGCAGCCTTTAATTTAAGGTTTTGATACAGTCTTCCAAACTGGCAAATGCGTCGTATCAATTTATTAGTAGATGTGTATATAAGGATTCTTAAAAGGATTCTTAAAGCTTGTAGTTTTCCAAATTTGATGGATCCCAGGTTCCTATCCTGCACAGCCAATAAAAAGAGATAAAGGTGAGTTGCAGTCCAATAACATCTCAGTGGACCAACTTTCTCAAGCTGTATGAGCAGAAGTGAGAAAAGTCTCTCTCTCTCTCTTTCTCTCTCTTTTGCACTAGAATTCTCAGGATCCCTTAGCTAGCATAACCACTATATATATTAGCTAGGAGATTCTGGGAACCACAGTCATAACAAGTAATTCTCCCCAGCTATTCTAAGAGTATGAATGAAGACTAGATAAGGTTAGTCTGTAAAGAATAGTGTTTGTATGGTACCCGCGTATGCATGGAATAGCCAAAGACAAGGTACTGGACCACCTTTGTCTTGATCAGGATACAGATTTTTGGCTTTTGTTGACTAATGTAATATGGAGCTAATGAAATTGTTTTTTAAATCATTCCTGAAACAAAAGATTAACAATACAGTGGGGTCTTGACTTGAGAACTTAATCCGTATTGGAAGGCGGTTCTCAAGTCAAAAAGTCTGTAAGTCAAGTCTCCATAGACCTACAGTGCATTGAAAACCGATTAATCCTGTAATAGGCCGTTTTTGTTCCATTTTGTTTTTTTTTCTGGTCTGTAAGTCAAATCTCAGTCTGCAAGTCAAACCTAAATTTTGCGGCCAGAGAAGTCTGTAACTCAAAAAGTCTGTAAGTCAAGCCGTCTGTAAGTCAAGGGTCCACTGTAGCTAGGCAATGGAAATCAAAATCTGAATTTCAAATGGATGAATGGCATAGTGAAATATGGAATATAGCTCTAAATGATAAATTAACTTGTAATTTAAAGGTTAAGAAAGGAGAGCTGAAAAAGAATAGTTTTTATGAAATATGGGGCAGATTCTTGGAATATGTATTAACAAGAGGAAAGGGGAAAGCTCCAAATCAAGAATCAATGCAGTTCTGGAGAAGAGAACAATAAAAGAAGAGGAAGAATATAAATGGAAGAAAAAGATTATAGCAAGAGGTCCCGTCTATGGTGGTGTTATATATAACATAGTTATATTGTATTTTGATTTTTGTATTTTATGTTTATGTTTTAGATAAATAAATTTTTTTTAAAAAAAAGATTCAAAGACTGCAGAAAGAAACTGTGTCCTGACAGCTGAAAATAGTATAGTCATAACACTGGTGCTCAAGGCATACACATTCACCCCACCTCATTCTTGGGTCGTTTTTGCTGTTCTTTGAGACCTGCTATTCTGGGGTCACAGAGATGGAATGAATAAATGTGTACACCAGGAGCAACAGTACCAGGTTCATAACTACATTTAGTTCTGTAAAATATCATTATCTCATGATTTCTTGGGTCTCACAAAGGAGAAAGGTGGCATATAAATGAAATAGCTAAAACATTGAAATAAACTTTATTTTAGTTTTTTTGACCCAATCAAAAAAAAATCCACGTACAGTGGTGCCTCGCTTAGCGATTGCCTTGTTTAACGATGTATTCGCTTAGTGATGAGGTTTTTGGAGCGATTTTGCGCTCCGTTTAGCAATGTTCCCTATGGGGAAATTTCGCATAGCGATGTTCGGGACCTTGCCTCGCTTAGCGATGACAGTTTAGGTCCCCCTGTTTCGCTTAACAATGTTCGTTTTCGCTATTTTTAAAGTGTCTTAAAATGTTCAAAAACTTTTTTAAATGCTTGGAATCATTAGTGCACCTTGTAAAACCTTTGCAAACTTAATTTGGCTTTGTTCTGACTCTTTGTTAATTTTTGGTGAATTTTTTTCTCCCCATTGGAATGCATTGAACCAAAAATTAACAAAGAGTCAGAACAAAGCCAAATTAAGTTTGCAAAGGTTTTACAAGGTGCACTAATGATCCCAAGCATTTAAAACAGTTTTTGAACATTTTAAGACACTTTAAAAATAGTGAAAACGGACATTGCAAAACCATGGGAATGCATTGAATAGGCTTCAATGCATTCCAATGGGGAAAACATTGTTTCGCTTAGTGATGTTTCCTATGGCGATTTTCGCTTAAGGACGGTAATCTGTTCCCATTGGAACGGATTAACCGGTTTTCAATGCATTCCTATGGGAAATGGTGTTTCGCTTAGAGATGTTTTCCCATAGCGATGTTCTTTTTTGGACCAATTAACATTGTTAAGCAAGGCACCACTGTATCTCTGTACAGGATATTTACCAAGAAGACAACAGAGCTGTCCAGGGGAGTGAGGTGGAAAGACTAACCCAGGTTGCTCGGGAAGTAGTGCACTGACATCGCCAATCTTGTGACAGACTTGTTGTTTTCAAATAAAATCTCAATATCTGTGAGCCAGAGCAAGGTGCAAAATGGTGGTTGTGGAATGAAGCAAGTTACAAAATGTTGTTAAAGGCAATGAGTTAGAGCCAGGCATTCAAAACAGAGTTCAAGAGGTCTGAGGAAAATCGACCAAGACAGTCCGGGAGACCATAGTGAAAGACAGGGAGGGAAAAGCAAGCACTTCCCAGAAGAGGAACCTGCAAGGAATGGCTCAGAAAAGATCCATTCAAAACACCATAGCCACAGTAAAATCTTATAAGAGGAATTGGGAACCTTCAGCCACTGGACCAAATCTGGCTCTCTAGAGTTCCCCTCTCCCAATGACATCACAGTTTGGTGGTTTGCCATATTTTGTATAGATTTCCACCTATTCTAAACAATGGAAATGCTTTCTCTATACAGTAGCTCAGTAAGTTAGGGACCTGGGAGTTCAATCCCCTACTGTGCCTCCAGGGAGAATGTCCAGCCGATGTAGCCTTTGACAAGCTGCAGAGTCCCTGGAAGAAGGGAATAGTAAACCTGGAGTTTACTGTTACAATTACTGAGTACCCTGGAAAGAATCATCATAAGAATTGACTTTATAGGACACCATTATTTGTTATTGACCATTATTTGTACTTATCCATTGGCAATAAAAAGATCTGAGCAGAAATATGCTCATCATTTTGGTCCTATCCTTCACTTTGGATGCCACCCACCCATCTCCTGGAAACTTCTCTGAAATGAAATCTTTGAGATGGAAGACATTCTTCCCCCCCCCACCACCGCCTTTCCTGCATCTTATGCAAACAATCTTACTAGAATTTACTACCTTCCTTCTATCATAAGAAGGGAGAAAGGGCTCTGCTAGATAGAGCAGAAGAGAACTCCATCCAACCTACTATCCTCTGCATTATATAAACACTAAAAATGAGAATAGCAGGAGGGGTGGAGGGGAGAGTGAGAGACAGAATGAGTGAAGGAATGGTATCTGCGCCTATGACTAATAAATGAAGTGAAGGATAGAACGAGGCAGGAAAAATACAGTTATAAACAGAGGAAGCCGAGTGAATGGTGACTCAAGGCTCATTTACTAGCAACAGGGAGGTAAAATGTCTTTTTGAAGTACAAAAGAGCAGCGACTCGAGCCAAGCTGCAACTCCTAATTCAAAGAAAAGTCCCTTCAGCGAGGAACAGTTCCTGCACATTGTATGCCAGACAATACCTGGCATTAGCAAACTGGCTTTGGTGAAAGGTGAACACCGAACTCCACAGGCAAGAAGACTGAACGCTTTGCATGCCCACAGTAAGGATGCTAGCTCCTGAACGTTTGCCTCAGTGTGAAGACAGGGAGAAATGGTGACATAAAAAGCTCAAAGGTGTGAACTTCCACCTTGCAGCCAACAGAGAACAGAGGATAAAACAGGCTGAAGGGGGGGATGACACCGTTCTGCTGCTGAGAATAAGCTGGCCTTGGCTCACTGAATTTGCGTGGACAGGCAACTAGGTTGGAAGCCTCTCCTTGAAGAGACATTTAGCACATGCAACACAATGCTTTAGATTCTTCGGAAGAATCCCATTCAGGATTGCCCGACTGCCACCCAAAGACTGATACTGTACAGTACTTCTTTTTTTCTAAAACAGCAGTCGTGGATTCTCCATTTTCTCCCCCATCTTCTTACCCTTGGCCACGTAACGAGCAGGTTTCCAGGTCTGGGAAGGCAGGACGTGGGACATGCTGGAGGAGTGACGGTGCAGCCGACTTTATAGCAGTTTGGCCATTTGCTTCAGCTGGGTTTGGGAATACTGACAGGTCATAACAGCCACCACTGAACTGCAACCTAGGCATCCGACACTCAGTCTTCAGAGATGTAATTTAGGTAAGGCAGAGAACCAAGAGCACTTGATCCTAAAGCTACACAAGCCCCGTCGTCTCATTATTTAGAAGTAACTATTTGATTGTTAAGTGACTAAGGTAAAACGACCTTAACATTTCATAAATAACCTAACAATGCCTTTATATAATAAGTCATAACAATGACTAATTTTCAAAAGTCAATTTCTAAGGGCATTTTTAAATAAAAAAAATTTAGAGGGGTAAAACAAAAGCATTTTTTTCACAAGTTTTATGCTGTTCTTTTATTGATCCAAAATGGCAAGGGTTTGGGTTATTTTCATGGTGTAGTATCAGTATTGGCCACTAGAGGGTATATTCTTGCATTTTTCTAGCCTGATGGCAAGGACAATACAGCATGCAAACGTGAAGCAAATTTTTGTGGTGACTGTCAATCTATCCAGCACTAATCAATCATTTCTTCCCTACTCTGAATTCAAAGAGAGTCCTGCTTCTCTGTTCTGTGACTCTCCCCCACCCCCTTTGGTCTGTTGAAGTATGTTACTAAGGAGTAGTCATATTTGTCAATTACTGATGGTTGTTGTGGGTTTTTCGGGCTCTTTGGCCGTATTCTGAAGGTTGTTCTTCCTGACGTTTTGCCAGTCTCTGTGGCCGGAATCTTCAGAGGACAGGAGTAGGAACTCTGTCCATGCTCTGTTGCTGTTTGTTGGATAGTAGAGTATAGCTGTGGGAACACCTTTGTCTTTTTTCAGGAGATAGGGTGATCAGCGTGTTTTTTGTTGTGATAAGGGGGGAGAGATTATCTGTTACTGTGATTTATGGGTGTCGTTAGCTAGTCTTTTTTGTGCAGTGATCCCTGGTCCTTGTGGCTGGGTAGAGTTTTTGACCTTCTGCAGGCTGTATTTTTCAATATTGGGAGCCAAGCCGTGTTTAGTTTTAGGTCTTCTTCCTTTTTGTTGAAGTTCTGTTGATGTTTATGGATTTCAATGGCTTCCCTGTGCAGTCTAACATAATGATTGCTGGTGTTGTCCAGTACTTCAGTATTTTGAAATAGAATTTCATGTCCAGCTTGTTTTAGGGCATGTTCAGCTACTGCTGATTCTTCTGGTTGTTTTAGCCAAAGAACCCGAAAAACCCATAAAAACCATCAGATCCCAGCTGTGAAAGCCTTCAAGAATACTTTGTCAGTAACTGTTTATCTTTCCACAACTGTAAGTAATGTAAAATTTATATCCTTTTTTTGTACAAACGTCTGAGTGATTCATTGAGCTTGTAAGTGCCAGTTAATGAGAAAAGAGGTGGACTACTCTAGGGAACCTGAAACTATTCTGCAATGCAGTTACAGGAATTTGACCAAAAATTCAAAACTCTGCAACAGAAACCTGCAGCAAGCGTACGCTTAGTAATTCATTTCAAGTCACAAATCTCCTTCCTGTCAGCAATAAGTGGTTCTTCTGCATAAGAAAAACAGCCACACCATGCTGTCTACCTGTCTACCAACATTTATCACACTGTTCTAAAATAATCATTTCAAGGTACCTTCCACCTCTTAAGAGACTATACCTCTAAAAGAAAAAGCAGATTTCTCTTGTCACTACCTTCCCCAAACTCGGTCCCCTCCAGATGGTTTGAGCTACAGCTCCCATTGTCATCAGCCAAAATGACTGAAGCTGATGGAGGTTGCAGTGTACAGTATATTGTTCTGTGAGGAGAGAAAGAGTTAAAGGAGTCTGTTCACTCCCAAGCCAACTACACCAGAGCACAGGTTGCTGTCCTCTGAAGATGCCGGCCACAGAGACTGGCGAAACGTTAAGAAGAACAACCTTCAGAACATGGCCAAAGAGCCCGAAAAACCCACAACAACCATTAGATCCCAGCCGTGGAAGCCTTCGCGAATATAGTCTGTTCACAGTTGCACTGCTGAATCTTCAGACTGTTGAAAATGCCTCAATTTGTCATCTATGAGGTCCCATAAGATGTCTGTTAACTAAGTATTAGTCACAGTGACTTAAAAGGAAGCAAATTATTGCTAGCGATGATTACTATATTAAAAATGCTAACGGGACAATTCTCCTGAACAATGGTGAATTTCCATTCAAATCCACCCATGCTTGGAAGGGTAAGGTAGGTCATTTAGAACAAACACAGGATGGAATGCAGCTTTGCAAGGAACTGCAAGCAGGCAAATTTATAGGGTCCATTCCCTCTTGTGAACCTGAACCAGAATCAAGAATATTGCCAGATGCCCTCTGTTCTTCACCCTGGCAGAGAAATGTAGCATGCTGCACCAGGAAGGCTGGAGTGTTCAGTCTGCCTTGGAAGTTTATTGTGTGTTATCAAAAATCTTCAGGCTAGTAATTTCTGGGCTTAGTCACAAGGCTGGTAGAACCAGTTCAATCAATGATCTCCTTTCCATGAACCAAACACCCAGGGGACCTGCATACACAAATATAAATTGCCACAAAATGATTCTGATAGCCCAGATTTTGATAATTGTTTTCATTGTTAAGCTGCGGACTGGGGTTTTTGAGGAGATGCAGTTCAAAAAAAATAATTTTTTTCCAAATTTCTGAATGAAAAGGCCTTCAACAGCTCACAGAATTAATCTGGTGGAGAAGACACAGAGGAGACAAATTGTATTTTATGTGGGCAAGAAGTTCTCTTAAGTCAGCAGCTAGAAATCCAGTTTAGCGTTTCCTGTAAAGGGCTATACCTCTCCAGGCATAAACTATTAGGGGCCACATGCCAGTAATCAGTAATGCCAGAAGCCAAAATGGATAAGGCTACTCTAAGGCCACTCTTAGCCAGTGACCCCCTTGTGCTTCACACTGTTCCTCACTAGCCACACTTGCTGATTGCTTTTCTAGAAGTTCAAGCTGATCACCTGCAGAAAGGTTTTGAAATTAAGCTGAGGGCTGCTGGCAGGCCTTGAGCTGCAAGCTGGTCAATACCATTTCCAGTAGAGGCACTTCAGAGGGAAAATGGCTTAAATGACCTTTCCTCTCACTCTCAGGGTGCAACTATACGCAACAGCCAAATCAGATCAATTCAGCTTCGCTGCAATTTTATCTGCAGTTTGTATTACGTTTGAAATTGCATGGGCTGTAGGTTAATTCAGGAGTTCACTGTTTATACTCGTTGTGATGTGAGTAGCATTCTAGCCCACAGGCCCCCCCTCAACTTTCCTTCCTCCTTCTGGCCCCAATTCTATGGATCCTTCCTTTCTCCGTCCTGTGGTCAGTAAAACTACTTTGAATTCACCTGCTTTATAAGCGGAGCAAATCTCACAGTATTTGACAGTGTAGTCACAGCCTCAGTCACACAATTCTTGGATGAACACCTGCACCCAAGCCCAGTCTGATCACATTAAATTTCAAAAATTCAGGGAAAACAGGACTGGCAAACTCTGCTTGAAAACTGAGAGTGACAATCAGTAGACACTGGGCTAAACAGTGTAATGCAAAAGCAATTTAAATTGAAAATGTATACTCAAGAACCAGGAGTTGGTGTAGCATAAAACAATCACAGGGCTAATTCACCATGTGCTCAGATACAATACAATACAATACAATACAATACAATACAATACAATACAATACAATACAATTATTTATTTATTTATTTATTTATTTATTTATTTATTTATTTATTTATTTATTTATTTATTTATTTATTTATTTATTTATTTATTTATTTATTTATTTATTTATTAGATTTCTAACTCACCCATCTAGACCAAAGTCTATTTATAAGCTGAACTAGTATATAGGAAACTATCCAAGTTGGGCATCAAACTAGATGACACAGTTAGCACCTCATTACTGGCAGAACTCCATTAAGCAATAAAAACAAAACCTCTGTTCACCCTAGAGTGGAAATAGTGAACCTTTGGCAATGTTTGACTACAACTCCCAGAATTCCAAGCCTGTGTTGCCAATGATAAAAGACTATAGGAGTTGCAGTCCAAAACATCTGGAGTGTCGAAGGTTTACCACCCTCTCAAATATGCTTTCTTCAGTTCCACGTGTTGTAAATTAACCTGCACTGTGTTTGGTCCTCAGAAGGTACAGATAGGTTTTATTTGCAAATCTAAATGGTCAGGCATGGAACTCTGAAGGAATTATGTGCATGGAAGGAAAATGTGCTACTACCTTCTAATCAAGTGGACCTTAGAAAGCCTGGCTAACAACAAGGCCAGTGGAGGTGATGGCATTCCACTTGAACTATTTAAAATCTTAAAGGATGATGCTGTTAAGGTGCTACATTCAATATGCCAACAAGTTTGGAAAACTCAACAGTGGCCAGAGGACTGGAAAAGATCAGTCTACATCCCAATACCAAAGAAGGGCAGTGCCAAAGAATGCTCCAACTACTGGACAATTGCACTCATCTCACACGCCAGCAAGGTTATGCTCAAAATCATACAAGGTAGGCTTCAGCAGTATGTGGACCGAGAACTCCCAGAAGTACAAGCGGGATTCCGAAGGGGCAGAGGAACTCGAGACCAAATTGCCAACATGCGCTGGATTATGGAGAAAGCCAGAGAGTTCCAGAAAAACATCTACTTCTGCTTCATTGACTATGCAAAAGCCTTTGACTGTGTGGACCACAGCAAACTATGGCAAGTCCTGAAAGAAATGGGCGTACCTGACCACCTTATCCATCTCCTGAGAAACCTATATGTGGGACAGGAAGCAACAGTTAGAACTGGATATGGAACAACGGATTGGTTCAAAATTGGGAAAGGAGTACGACAAGGCTGTATATTGTCACCCTGCTTATTTAACTTATATGCAGAATACATCATGCGGAAGGCTGGACTGGAGGAATCCCAAGCTGGAATTAAGATTGCAGGAAGAAATATCAACAACCTCCGATATGCAGATGATACCACTCTGATGGCGGAAAGTGAGGAGGAACTAAAGAACCTTGTAATGAGGGTGAAAGACAAGAGTGCAAAAAACGGCCTGAAACTCAACATCAAAAAAACTAAGATCATGGCCACTGCTCCCATCACCTCCTGGGAAATAGAAGGGGAAGATATGGAGGCAGTGACAGATTTTACTTTCTTGGGCTCCATGATCACTGCAGATGGAGACAGCAGCCCCGAAATTAAAAGACACCTGCTTCTTGGGAGGAAAGCAATGACAAACCTTGACAGCATCTTAAAAAGCAGAGACATCACCTTGCCAACAAAAGTCCGAATAGTCAAAGCTATGGTTTTTCCTGTAGTGTTGTATGGAAGTGAGAGCTGGACCATAAAGAAAGCTGACCGCTGAAGAATTGATGCCTTTGAATTGTGGTGCTGGAGGAGACTCTTGAGAGTTCCCTGGACTGCAAAGAGAACAAACCTATCAATTCTAAAGGAAATCAACCCCGAGTGCTCATTGGAAGGACAGATCCTGAAGCTGAGGCTCCAGTACTTTGGCCATCTCATGAGAAGAGAAGACTCCTTGGAAAAGACTTTGATGTTGGGAAAGTGTGAAGGCAAGAGGAGAAGGGGACGACCGAGGATGAGATGGTTGGACAGTGACATCGAAGCAACCAACATGAATTTGACACAACTCCAGGAGGCGGTGGAAGATAGGAGGGCCTGGCGTGCTCTGGTCCATGGGGTCACGAAGAGTCGGACACGACTAAACGACTGAACAAACAATCTTATTTAGTTCTACTCTGGGATAGCTCAGCTTTTCTCTAATTCATCGTGCCAAGAACCCCATATTCCTTTCCAAAGAGGCAATAGTAGTTTCTGTCCACCTTTACGTGAAGTAAATTCAGGAAGCTGCCTTATACCATTATTTATCCATCTCAATTCATATTATGTAGAATCATCTCTTTCAGCCCATAAGGAAAAAAGACACATTTCTCTTCACTTGTTGTGTGGAGACACAAAAGACTGACCAGGAACCTTGCATATGGAAAATGTTTGCACTGTAATAGAGCTTTGTTGTTGTTGTTTAGTCGTTAAGTCGTGTCCGACTCTTCATGACCCCATGGACCAGAGCACGCCAGGCCCTCCTGTCTTCTACTGCCTCTCGGAGTTTGGTCAAAGCTCTGGGAGCTAGGACCCTTAAAAGGAAGCACTGTACAGCTATTCCCATCCTTCTTCCCTGCCACATTGTCACCAGATACTATTTCCATTCAGCAGTATATCTCCTTACCGTCTTCCTTTTTCACCATAAAACTGCAATGATATGTTTCTAGTTCACCTGTTTATAAAGAAGTCAAAACCATGCTAAAAACCATGAATCTATGAACTCTGTTATATGTGCATAATCACCTGTACTTTGATACAGCAAAAATAAATGTATCTTTACATTAACAAACTTTAAATATACACTGCCTGGATGCTATTGGACAATTCATCCTACTCAAAATTGAGCAACTGAGATGCATGCATATGACACTGGAGGGAAAATGCTACATTCTAAACTCTGAAATAAATAGGAACATATATATTGTAAGATGTTCACACATTATTACTATGAATAAAGCAGAATTGCATGGATGCAAACATTGCTGCAGAAAGCCAAATACAACAATTATGGGCAACTAGTAATTTCTCATTTCATTAAATTTCTTCCGATTGTATTGCCAGTAAATAAACAACACCCTTTTTTTATATGCTACAGATGCAATGAAAATATATGTCTATAGAGTTGTTCAGCTAATTGATATGTAGAACGACATGTAGCTATATTTAATATAAAAGAATAATGTTGATGCCAAATAAATGACTGAACAGATTTACCAACATTCCTTGAATATTTTTACAGAAAAGAACCATCAGCTCTCTGAGAGATAAAATTCTATCTAGTTGATTGGTTAACTGGTTTATATCCTGCTTTGTCCCCAAAACTGGAAGTCATGGTGGTGCACAACAACATTGACTGGGGAGGCTGATATGGAAGAACACAGTCTTTCACTTAGCATGAACCTAAACTGTTCGCAGTTTCCTAGCACCTCCCAAAATATTGTCTTTCTATCCAACAGTTCTCCATCTGCAAGCCAATTATAAGGCAATAGTCGTAAGACTGTGTAACAATGAGAAGGCGGCTCATTCCACCTTTAAGATTGGCTGATTTATTTTAGGTCAAACTTCTTCAGAAACAATACAGTACATAGATTCTGAAGCACTTTCATACAACTGCTTCTTTGAAAACAGTCATAAGATTGGCATTACGGCATGTTCAGATAGGAACCTATTTAGTAATAACTAGGTACCATTATGGCAATCTTTTCCAAGGTTTCCTAGATATATAGTACTCAGAAGCCGTTTAACATTCCCTTCTTCTTGGGGAGCCCTGGGACTACATATCTTGCCCAAGGCTACACTGGCTGGCTCTCCTCCTAGGAGCCACAGTGAGGAACTGAACTTCCAGCCTCTGGCTACACAGACAGTTTACTTATGTTTAAAACAAGTAAGCCGACTATAGCAATTATTAAGAACTAACTGAAGTCTATTCAAGCTTAGCAGGAGAATTTCTCTCCTGCTAATAGGGGATCGTTTCAACTGTCCTCTTAAAAGTACAAATTCTTTTGTCAGTGGCATAGTGATTCTCGAGCCTGGCCTGGAACCCTATAGCTATTAGCATAAGGTTTGCATCAGTTGCCACAGGTAAGTGCAACTGATTGACAAGGTGAGTAGGTATGCCACCTAGATATACCTTGGTGCCTTGTCAGTTTAGTTGCAACTAGCTGGGGCAGGTTATGAAAACCTTACACAGATCCCAGCAGGATTCTGACCTTGAGGTCCTCAGATGTTGTTGGAATACAACTTCCAGAACCCTTGACCATTGGCCACACTAGATGGGACATCTGAGAGATGAAGTCCAACGACATCTGGGCACCTACCTCTAGGAAATATTACTGTAGCATTACAGTGTACCATCACTGTATTCCTGTCGGTGGTACACCACTATTGGTGATTGTGCAAAACAGGGAATTATTGGCAAATATTAATGGCAAACATTAAATACCCAAACCAATTATGAATCTTAAAAAGGGAAGCGCAGAGAGAAACTTGTGGTATGCGATTTAATAGAAAAAAAGAAACAATTCAAGATTAGAATCAAACCCTTTGAGGTTTACTGTACCAAGTTTGCAAAGAAGTAGCTATGTTAGTCTGTCTTGGCATGTTGGCAAAAACAAAGGGGATATTCCCCCCATGTCTACACTGGCAGCACCATCATGGGTCCCAACAACGTCAGCCATGACATCAGAGCCTCATTTATTTCTTCATATTCTAATATGCCATCTTTTGCCAGCAGTGCCCCTCTGCTGACTACACAGGACAAACAGAACTATCCATGTTCAGAAGAATAAATGGGCGTAAATCTGACATCAGGAGTGGAAACACAGAGAAACCAGTTTCAGAGCACTTCAGCCTCCCATGACACTCTGCTAGAGATTTTAAATAGACTATTTTGGTGGAAAGGGAATTACAACAGGAGGTTTGAAAAGGAAACAGCAAGAACTGGCTACATAAACAAGTACCAGTACGTCTCTAAGGACATAAATAGAGAGCAAGGCTTCTTCGTGCACTACACATATTAGTAACCTAGCTTTCTGTAATATCATATGGGTATAAAATAGGGGTGCACAGCTGCTTGTATCAAATTTCAAAATCCATTCCTCTTCCTTCTACAATAGCAACATTTCACCGTCAATTGTATGTACTGTATGGGAATATATTCTATCAATTAGCAATAAATTAATATTTGAGTATACAGTACACAGAACACTTAACCAACTTGTTTCCAAATATGCATCCATTTTAAAAAAGTGCTTTTGTTCCACTGAACCATTTTTATTTATTTATTTGTTTATTTGTTTATTACAGTTTTAGGGAGCAATTTTTTAACCTCCTGGATGAAATATGTGTTTCTACTGTTCTCAGTGAATACCAAGAAATCAAGGAAAATGCAGAAAGCTAGGGTGCTTTGGACATATACTGAGAAACAAAAAATACAGATTGCTATAGTCAATTATTTAAAGTAACATAAATAGCCAAAATTGCAGGAAAGAGAACTTCTCATCTGAAATCTTGAATACTGGCTTGGATACAACATACCATTGATTGGAATATCTAAGATCAGAATAGCCATGTGATGTTGTTCAATCTCCAGTAGAAGAGCAATGAGAAAGAGTAGCTTTCATTATTTTTGTAGCATATGAACAGTTTTGCTTATCTAAGAACAGAATCTAATGACATTCTATAAAAGGCAATACTGTACAGTATTAATAGATGCCCTTTAATTGTTGCATTTGATATTTTCTATCTTACTTCAGCTGAAGTTTTTTTCCCTCCTGGTGCATCTTAAAAATATAAATACTTGAACATGTAATAGGTATGAATTTAGCAATATTTATTCTAACACTATGTCTCCATTGCAGTTTTTGGTTTTTGCTTTGGGTTGGTAAATTGTTCAACAGCTTTTGGGAATTATATATTTCTCATTTTATTCATGTAAAACCCATATGATTCTGTTGTTGTCATAAAACGCGGCTGTGATTTTTGCACACTCAATAGGACTCAGCACTTTAGTCATATTTGTTATTTGCTCTTTAATTATGTGCTCTTTGTGTGCTCTTGGGCTGCTCATATTTTCAACTGAGGTTTCGTGTTTTCCCACACACTCATACACCCCCTTGTATGAAGTAGAGAACATATGGCCCACCTGAGCTTTTCTCCCTTTCTCCCATAATCCTTTCTCACCAGCAATACTGGCTAGGATTTCAGGAAGCTTAAGTCTTATAATAGTTGGGGAACTGAAGGTTTTGCAGTTCTACTCTAACAATTGCAAACCCCATTATATACCCCAAGGGTAAAGCACTCCTTGACAGTGAGATCTTACTCCTTACAACCCTAGTAGTTATAGGATGGTCCAAATGTCTCTGAACATGCATTGTTTCCCATTTCTAAGCTTAGAGGAAGGAATATAACTGAATAATGAAGACCTACAACCCAGAAGCATGACCCAGCTCAAATTCATGTCAAAGTGCTAGAACATAAGAAAGAGTACCCTGGCCTCAGCAATGCCCCCAAGCACAAATTTCAACTCATGACAGATCACTCCTGCAGATGCTCTGGCAGAACAGCACCTCCTGCAGTCTTGAGGCCTGCAAAGCAAGATGGAGCATCCTGGGTACCATCTGTGGCCTGTTGTAACCCCAAGAAACCACTACCATACCGTAGGTATGCAAAAGATAGCTAAGTATGAAAGGGGTGGTGCATGCCACCTCTCTGCTTATCCAACACAAATGAAACTGGTTTTTTTTGACAGAGAGAGGTTAGCACTGCAGGGGTGAGGAATGGAGAAATTGAGAGAAGGCAAGAAAGAGGCCTTCCTGGGGAGGGAAAGAGAAGATGGGGAAGGAGGAAGCTCTGGATTCTACACAGCAAAGCTGCATCGGCCTCCCTCCTACATGCTGATTTCTAAACAGCAGCACCACGTTGATCTGCTCAGGGAGGCTGGAATGAAGCAGCCTCTTCCCTCAGCAGTCGGAGTCAAGTAAAGCATGGGTTTACCACAAGATGGGCCATAATCGCTGTCTCCCTCAGACTCGCCTCAGTGCAGGAAAAGGAAAAGGGAGTGATGAAGAGGAAATAAGCAAAGATGCTCTCTTACCTCCAAAATGCTGTGCTTTGAACACCAAAATGCGAAGAAGCCAGGTCAGGTAAATCCGTGTTCCTTCTGAGCTTTGGAAGAAATGAGTGTTTAATCACATTTACGAACGGTCTGCACCTCGTCCACTTGGCTCTTTGACGGGCCGGAGCTTCAACAGATTCATTGCAAAGCTCTTCGTCTTCTGCAGTGGGGGGAGTGATTGGGGAAGGAAGAAGAAAAAGCAGAGAGTTGGAGGGTATATTCACTTCTTACTTAGGTTTCCAATGGCAACAGGATATGCCACAAATGAATAGTGAGCGCATTGGAGGGTGCATGCATGTGAGACAATGAGAGAGAGGGGGAGAGAGAAAGCAAGGCTGACAGAAAGAGAGGGGTGCACAGCTGCTTAGTCCAGCGGGCAGTGTGGGGCGCAACCAAACAGAGCATATCAACAATCATGGAAAGTGACAAGTGAATATAAAAGGAAAGGAGACAGATGGATGCGTGGAAGCCACAGCAGAGCCCAGACTGAAGCAAGTCTTTCCTGACAGCTCAACACCTGGCAGAGACGATGGTGGAAATGGAACTCCAGGCATTCCTAATTTTGTGGGGTTGACAACTATCTTGGCCGGATAGTTAGGAACATAAGAGGCTCCCTTGGACTGAGTCAGACCAGTAGCCCATCTAGTCCAACACATCAGTTCAGCACTGAAATGTAAATCTAGGCCTGCTTCATAAACTGGGAAGGCAATTGTTCCCCCCCCCGAGATCTTTTGTGACTACAACTCCCATCATCCTTTACCACTGATTATTTTTTGCCAGGACTGATGGAAGGCATAGGCCAAAAAGAAAAAAAAATCCAGACTGCCAGTCTTACCGACTCCATTCATCTGGAGAAGGACCAAAATTGTTGTGTTCCAAGCAATGACTGTTGCTTTTGAGAGCTATCTCTTGTACAGTTCTGTTTAGTCATGCCCCCAAGAAGAATGTACTAGTCCAAAAAAGCTGCTTTGCTAGATTATAATTGCCAGAATCCCCTCGCCACAATATCTACTGGCTATGCTGTTGTGGGGAGTCTGGGAGCTGTAGTTCGAGAGCATTGACTTTGTGCAATCCCTGTCTCTGAAAAATATTGTCAAATCACTTGGAAAGCTACTTTCACACTCCACTGCCAGTATCCTGGGTGTTGGACAGGATCTGTGGTGAGCAGCCTCTTTCTGGAGTGATACATTATTTGAATTGACCCTCGTAATGCAAACAAGTGCACCACAGAGTGACTATGGAAATGTCATAAGTTTCTCCCTGAACACCCACACCTGCTCAGATTTTTGATTAAGATTAGACTGAAAATAAGCAGCAGCTTTTATACATCTACCTCCTCAATAGTAAATGCTTTGTAAGACATGGAAATGTAATGCCAGAGACTTTTTTTTAAAGAGCCCAAGCAGTTTGCGGAACTGGTCCTCCCATAACTAAGAATGGGAACATCTCACTGTTTTCCTTTCCTCCTATCTCTAATTAAAAAAAAAAAAAACACCTCATGCTCCCTCTGCCCAAATATGGCATTTGCAAACTTTGGTAAATTCTTCGAATTCTTCAACAACAAGTAGAAATGCAATTGCTCCCCATCTGTATTGGTGAACATTCGGTATGGGCAGCTGTTCCCAGCTGAAAGAGACTCATATGGTACTCAGAGCTTTCAAACATTATTTATTTATTTATTTATTTATTTATTTATTTATTTATTTATTCATTCATTCATTCAATCAATCAATCAATCAATCAATCAATCAATCAATCATTCATTCATTCATTCATTCATGTTTTGGATCAGAACTTCCAGTATCTCCCAGACAACATGGTCTATGTTCCTCCTGGCTGGAGGATCTTTGAGAGCTGTAGCCCAAAAAAGTAACATTTGCAAGATTTGGCTGTACAGTCTGCCATGTCTGCATTCAAGACAATGCACCTTTCCAAAAAAAAGAGAGGTGGCGGTCCTAATTTAGCATCACAAGTGCTAACACAGTTTAATGCACAGGAATGCCAGCTTAAACTTCAAAGACATAAGTGTTTAAAGGCATCTGCCTGCACAAGTGCATTTGTCAGTTTTGCATTCTACCGCCACATTCATTTAAACAACAACAACAACCTCAACTTCTTTCCATCCTGAATACAAAGAAATTTGTGTTCTTTTCTTAAATTCTTCTCAAACACCAACTGAAACGAAATTCTCATCCATGTCTGTCACTTGCCTCCTCCACTTGCTCTGATCTTCTTTGCAGGATATTTTACCTGCCAGCTGCTCTCATGCTATTTCCAGGTAACATTACCGAACCGTTGCAGAACACGGGGCTGCTTTTCACAAGCCCATCAAGCCATATCTACAAGCAACGGCCTGTTCTTGTGGAACAGTTCTCATGGGCTGGACACCCTAGGGAGAATTTATATATACTTTTACGTTAACAAAGCACAATACTTTTCAGCCAGGATGATTCACACATTGAGATGCCAGGATCCAATTACTGAGCAGTCAAACAATAACAAACCCAAGTGACAAACCTGTACTTGGGAATGCTTCTTCTGGGGACTTTTTTGCATAAAATCAATGCTCTCCAAACTGGGCCATTCCAGATGTTTTTGACTACAACATTAATCCTCCCTGAAAAACTAGCTTGCTGAGATTGATAGGAGCTATAACATAGAACATCCAGAGGGAGGAGGTTAGCAGGAGGTTGATGTTAAGTGCACAGCATGGGTAATAAAATATATCCCCATAATAAAATTAAATGTAAATATAATAAAATGTATTAGTCCCTCACCAGACATATACATACATATAATACTAATGTTTTCTTATGCACATGTAATTCAAAATGATAGACTCTCTCTCTCACACACACACACACACACACACACTCCTCTCTAACTGCCTGCAGACTCTACCCCTCACAACCACAATTTTTATATGAACAGGTGGTAAAAATGGTGATCATCCCACTACAAAGACATGTTGTTTTCATATAATGAGATGCTTACTGCTTACACATCGTACAAAAAGACAGCCATGCAGGTGTAACCCCAGAACATTTAAGTGGTACTCCACCTTGTGTAACGTGATGGGAGCATTACACAAGCAGGCCAACTCTGTGCAGCTAACATGAGGATGACAGCTGATGGAGTACAACAAGAATGCAGGATGGAGATCAGCAAGAATATGGCCACAAAGCCGAGTTTAGCCTTCACAAAATTAACTGGCTTGCCTTGGGGGCGTGGGGGGGGAATCCTTAGGTCTTCAGGCAACCTTTCCTGCAGCCTCCTGTGAAGTTACATAGTGCCCTGAACTCCCTAAGAGAGAGAGGGAGGAGTTCATATTAAATAAACAAATAAACTAGAGCAAGAGCACGAATATGCATTGGGAGGGGACTTACGAAGAAAATATCCATCGTGACAAGTTACAGCACCTTGGAGATGCAAACAGAGCAAAATTGTCCCTAATGTGCAGATATATATCAGCAAATACTGAACACATGGGAACAAAAATACACAAACCCACCTACACACACTACTGTGTGTCCCACATTGAATCATGGCTGCTTTCACATTGCTTGGAAATAGCTTTCCTATGTCTCCAAACTCACACTGAAAGAATACTAACCAGCAATTCTTGCCCATTCCCTATTTCACCCTTTCAAGCCCACCTAGATCTCCACCCAAGAAGCCAACATGTGACCCTCACTCTTCCCCTTCCTGCCCATCCTTTCCTGTGCACAACCTTTCAGGGAGAACAGATCCAGAAAAGAAGCATCTTCTGAAAACATAAAACTTCCTCATCCTTGTCCTCTTGTCCTCCTTCCCTTTGGCAATGGAGATGCATAATTTGCATGCAAAGTGGAGTCTGAGGTCCTAGTAGCCCAGAGTGCTGTGAAATTGGGTGACAGCAACACATCAGGGGATGTGATTGCAAATCCTAAACACAGTGAAGTAAGGCATAAGCTCGAAGGACAGGCAGGTGGTTGGAGGGAAGGCTGAGTACAAATTCCCAGGATGGAGAAAGGACAGGAAGGTCTAGGGATCTATTGGGAGTCGAGACAGACAGAGGCAAAATGAGATGGATCCAGGAGGAAGACTACATAAAGTTCCCTTAACAACAAGCTGCGGCAGATAGATTACAGGCTACTGTGAGGGGTATAACTAGGTCCTGTTTTGTGTAAATACATGAGGAAATAAAAACGCACATGTGTAAAATAAAGGCATTTACATTGCTGAAGGGGTTTGAGTGAGCAAGCATCTGGAATCAAAAGATTCTAAGGCTTCAAAATGGTTTAGTCAGGTTTCCTGCTCTTTATGTAAAAAGGTAAAGGTACCCCTTGACAATTTTTGTCCAGTCGTTTTCTACTCTAGGGGGCGGTGCTCATCCCCGTTTCCAAGCCATAGAGATAGCGTTTTGTCTGAAGACAACCTTACGTGGTCACATGGCCAGTGCGACTTAGACACCGAACGCTGTTACCTTCCCACTGAGGTGGTCCCTATTAATCTACTCGCATTTGCATGCTTTCGAATGGCTAGGTTGGCGGGAGCTGGGACAAGTGACGGGCGCTCACTCCGTCACGTGGATTCGATCTTATGACTGCTTTGTCTTCTGTCCCTGCAGCACAGGCTTCTGCGGTTTAGCCCACAGCGCCACCACATCCCTGTTCTTTATGTGGGACTGCCTTAAAAATACTCAGAAATGTTCCTTGATCCAAACATGAACATTAACTAGTTTTTCAACTAATGCTAATAAGATGGTGTTAAGGCTATAATTTCCAGATTCCCAAAAGAATAAACCAGATGCTCATCCTTAAATTTCCTCCTGCTTCTTACCTTGATAGGGGTACATTTTCTGCTGTACATATAGATATTTCAGAACCCATGTCTATTATTCACATCTGCCTTTGTGCAGAGATGAGAAATGTAACTTTTTTGGAATACAATTTATCCCAGTCAGAATAGGCAACTCTCAGGATGCAGGAGGCACCCTCAGCGGATCTTGCTGCATACTTCAAGTCATCCCAAGCACAATAGCCTAAACCCAGTTGCCAATAATACAATAATTATGTGCCAGCATGAACCAGTCCAAATCCCAGTCTGGACAGATCTAATCTGTTTCTGTTTTTGTCTTCTTTGTCTTGCTTTGTCTTGGTACCTTTCTTCCTTCATTAGAAGGAACAAAAGCTTTATTACACTAATCAAAGACACACAAAACAATAGACAATATTATAAGAATTTCTTCCTTTTGGTTTGATCTAATAAGTGTGTGTGTGTGTGTGTGTGTGTGTGTGTGTGTGTGTGTGTGTGTGTGTGTGTGTGTGTGTGTGTGTGTGTGTGTGTGTGTGTGTGTGTGTGTGTGTGTGTGTGTGTTGTTTGCTTGTTTGTAATATTTTTACCCCACCTTTCTGCTTAAAAGGACCCAAGGCAGCTTATATTACTAAAAGGACAATATAAAAGCTAAAAACATTAAGTGTACAAATATTTAAAAAAGAATCAAACAAGTTCATATTAAAAATGGTAAACAAAATCAATAATAAAAACATATTTAAAAGCCACACAGCACAACAATCCAATTTGAAAACCTGTTTTCTGACTAAGGAAAAGTCTGTCTGAAGAAAAAGGTCTTTGCCTGCTTGTGGAAGGACAGCCAAGAAGGGTCCAGCCTGGCCTCCCATGGGGAGGGAATTCCAGAGTCTGGGAACAGCGACAGAGAAGGCCATCTTCTGTGTTCCCACCAAGCCCACTTGTGAAGGTGGTGGGACCAAGAGAAAGGCCTCTCCTTATGATCGTAATGCCAAGCAGGCTCATAGAGTGAGACGTAATCTTTTAGATAGCTTAGACCCACGCCACTTAGGGCTTTTTAGGTTAAAACCAGCCCTTTGAATTGTGCCCAGAAACAGATGGAGCTGTTGTAACAGGGGAGTTATATATTCCCTGTATTACCTCAGGTATTACCTCAGAATGTATTTTGAAATGTGTATTATGACCAGTATGGTCTTCTTTCCTATCCCAAAGGGAAGCTCTGATGGAGCAGCTAAAGAAAAACTCCCTCGTTTCCAGCTGTGAGGCAACATCCAAATTGGCTTCCATTCCCTTTAATTAAGCTCACTAGACTCAGTCCCTAGTGCCATCACATTAACTTCAAGAGGCATTGCACGTTGTACTCTTCTAGATGAGAATTAGGTCTGTTAAATTGGTAGCCTAGGCCTCTGCTTCACCTACAACGCATCCTTTCCTCACATCTATAACATCTTTTTTGCATTATACCTGTTTAATAATGCACACTGAAAGGGGGAGGAGAGGGGGAGTGAAGGAGAGGGCATAAGAGGCCTGGAAGGGGAGGCACCCCGGGCACAGCACAAGCTAGAATGCCACTGAGGCATGCCTTCAACTTGGGCGGCTGTCACCGAACCTTCACATCACTGATGGTCACTCCTATTAAAAGTGCAATGTCAGAAAGGCACTTTAAAAGCTTCCCAGACTTAGTGTTTCCTGTGATATGGAAGAGAAGTCCTTCCTCTTAAGTGGAGGCCGTGCTGATCTTCAAGATCAGCTTCGGGCTAGTAAGAGAGATGACAGCTGCCCACTCACACACACCAACTCATCCAGACCCCACACTCCACTCCAACTTTCTGTCCATCTCCTGTTGTACTTCATAGACCTGGTCAGAGGATCCTGTTATGGGTACAGAATGAGAGAAGAGAGAATAAGAAGAGCCTCCTTTAAATGCACATAGACAACCAATGGCCTGCGCTGGAAAGCAAGGTAACGTGCAGATCAGTAAGGCTGAGAGATATTGTTCTTTTGGACTTCAGCTCCCAGAACCCCTCAACCAGCAAGGCTGCTGGGATAATCTGGCAATTACACTTGAAAAGAAGTAACTTTCCCAGGTTCTGGGCAGCTATATGGAAAAGTTGTGCTGACTTCCCATTGCAGTAGGTGTCTTATCTGCTGAGATGCAGATAAGACACAGATATAGACATAGATACAGATAAGGCATATTAATAGTATATGTGTAAAAATGGGGTAGGGAGAGGAAGAATGAATGGATTAAACATTTATTAAGCTCTCTTCACATGTTCCTTGCATACAGGGCACTCACATAATGGAACAGTAGTGGTGCTGTACTCTTGCTTTCCCCAAATCATAACTGCAGGATGGCCCACCCCAAACTTGTTTACACATCAGGATTGATTCCTTTGTAGACAACTATATGCAATGCACAGATAGATATTGAACATTACAGAAAGCCTCGGGACAAGATTTTTAGGGCATTTAATGAATGGTCCACTTGGAACATCAACTGCTCTACATAACACCTGTCCCCAAGCATCAGTTAGTTTTGAGGTAGTAGTCAAAAGTGCTGGTCAGTGCTCATATTATGAAGGGGGTATAACAAATTTCACAAGCTTACCTCCTGACTCCACCAAATCTTTGCAAAATGCTGTTTCCTATGATTCTCAAAAACACAAAGAAGGGGGCAGTATACTGGTTGTTGCTATGCACTGTCAAGTTGCCTCTGACTTATGGTGACCCTAACAAGGTTTTCATGAAGACGTTCAAGGAGTGGTTTTATGATTACCAACTCCTGAACGTTGCCGTGGCTGAGCTGCAATTTAAACCCAGTGCTGCTGAGTCCTAGTCTGACAGTTTATCCACCATGCCATACTTCCTCTTGGAACATTAAAGTCTAAACCTATTTTCATTTGGAATACCTGGAAGAACATCTCTTCCCAAAACTCATCCATGGACTCTGTTATGACACCTCTACCAATTGCCAACTGGATTCGAGCTTCAGAAAGAAACTTTTCCAAAACTTCGGAACTGTGCTTCTCCAGAACAACCTGCAGTGTGCGTACATTTCCAACAAGACATCCAGAGTTCTGCAGAAGTCAAGCAGATGTGGAAAACGTCTCACTCAAAACTGTATATCTGAATATAACTAGTGTAGGAGATAGCCAGGGCCCAGGCCCTATGAATTGCTCTGGTAATGACTGAACAGTATTTTGCCCAACATCCAGGAAAACAGGTGTAGCATTACAAAGGACTCTTGTAATGACTCACATTTCAACAAGGGAAATCCCAGGAGGCATTTAACAATATATGCCTTTCATAGCTTGGAAGCAATAATATGCAGGTGTTTATAGATGTCACAGATGCAAATAAACGATGGAAAAGGTATGAAAAGCAGCTTGATTACATAATTTGTGTTAATTACATGGCCATTGCAGCAAGCTTAACAGAGCATCAAACTCACAAAGCATCTTTCTCAAGCTAAGCACTCCCCCCCTCCACACTCGGAAGAAATAATGGAGAATAACAAGCTTCAACTTAGGAAAACAAACATTCTTCCAGGTTGTGTGCAAACAGTGAAAGCACTCTTGTTTGTCATACCCACAAAATGTGCAATATCGGTTAGGAAAACAATTGATGTTTAGCACTCTGCAGTTTTTTTCCTATTGGGGGTTTAATATCAGTGATTTTGGTGAACAATTTCTACTAGGATAATGCTACTCATGGAGAGTTTAGACTATTTCCTATCTGCATCTGAAAATTCCGCATGTATTTTTTTCATGGAATGTATCCTGTCCTGTTTCTCTAATAATCTGCATTGTGTGTTTCTTACAAGAAACTGCACAAGATTAGTGTTTAAATACATATTTATGTACTCATTTTCTCATAAAAATGTATTGCTGATTCTATTACATCTTAAAATATGCATTTTGAGATGCATTTTAAAAAGATTTTTCAGCCCAAATCACAAAAATATATCACAATATTCAGAAAAGTGGGAAATCAGAAAATTAACTGTGTTCCAATCAAAGTTCAGAAATTTCTTGCAGGCTCCAGCATTCCATCAACAGATGGAACACAAAATGAAAGGACCAAAAATATCAGCAACAGTTTGTTTATTTATTTATTTAACTTATATGCTGCCCACACTACCCAAAGGTCTCTGGGTGGCTTACAACAATTAAAATACAATAAAAAGATAAGTTGATATTATTTCAATTAAAAGACTTCTGGAACAGGAAGGTTTTGACCTGGCACCAAAATGTCATCAGCGTCGGCGCCAGACAAATCTCAGTCGGGAGAGTGTTGCATAGTCTGGGAGCAGCTGCCAAAAAGGCCCTTTGTCAACGAGCCATCCCTCTTACCTCCTTGAGGCACGGCTCTTTCAAAAGGGCACCCTGGCTAGATCTTAACTTCCAAGTAGGTCCATATGGAAGGAGGCGGTCCTTCAGGTATCCAGGGCCCAAGCCATTTAGGGCTTTATATGTCAAAATAAGCACTTTGAATTGGGCCCGGGCAGCAACTGGTAGCCAATGTAATTTAAACAGAATCGGCTTGATGTGTTCCCTAGTGGCCCCACCACTCACCAGCCGCACAGCTTGATTGAGGACCAGTTGCAGTTGCTGGACCGTCTTCAAAGGCAGCCCCACGTAGAGCGCATTGCACTAATCTATACAAGATGTTACCAGTGTGTGTGTGTAACTGTCATGAGACTCATACCTAACCTGATGGCAACTGATAATCACAATAAAAAACCCCTTCTAAAGCCCCCTTTCCCTCTCAGCCAGGTGGCTGCTGTCTCTCACTCAGTGCCTGAGGGACGGCAGATGATGGAGACTCCCCCGAAGGCAGGAATATCAGTTAAGCCACGGGGGAAGAAGAATTTCAACCTACTAGAATGGAGAGGTGGTGGTTTTAAAAAGTTGAAAATTATCAAAAGATAGTATGATGAGCTAGAGAAACATGACCATTTAAGAAACATGGGATTCTAGGAAGGTCTGATTTAAACGAGGACCTGAGGTTCCACAGTCTTGTTCTACATTTTGTATATCTATTTTTTTGCTGAGAAACACATAACCCAAGAGTGGACTAAAGTGCTGCATTCCAGATGTTGGAGGGCTATCCATTGCGTGTTCCTGCTATAAACATCTGCATCTGCCATTGAACACCTTCATGCATATGTCCTGGTTTGGGCATCGCCAACTGCCACTTTCACTTATATTCTTTGTGGAATTTCTTTCCCTGAATTTCCAGTGTGATCAGCATTCTGAGAAACCAAAGCTCAATTCATGTTTTCATCTTCTGCAGTATTAGCTGCTCCCCCAGTTTGGAGGCATTAATAGATCTGATAAAAATCCCCCCATTTCTTAATCCAAGCCATTACAATATAACTGTGTGCAATCAGATTTATGGCAACCCTTTCCAGAGTTCCTAGATATACAGGACTCAGAAGCCGTGTACAGTACTATTCCCTTCTTCTGGAGGCATCCTGGAATCATGCAACTTGCCCAAGTTTATACAGGCTGGCTCTTTTCCTGAAAGGCATAATGGAGAATCAAACTCCCAACTTCTGGCTCCACAATCAGATACCTAACTTACTGAGCTATTCAGCCAGCATTTAGAAAGAGGCTGAATGAAACAGAATCTTGCAATACTCAGCATGTCACTTGAATTAACATGCCAGTCAAACACATGAGCATGTACTATAAAAACAAGAACTTAGTTTTGCTTTCGCATATTTTGTCCTATGTTCTTTTCTCTGCTGAGTTTCCTGTTATTCCACTGTTGTGTCTTCTGCCGCAAGGTACCTTGCCATTACAACAGCCTCTTCCTCTTATGCATTTAGACAATTTCCCTGATTCCTTTAAATCCATCCTCCGAAGCATTTCTTCCACAAAGCCTTTTCTGGACTCCTCACTAGGGGCATTTTCAAAACCAGTGCCAACATGTTTTAAATCTGGAATCAATTCAATTGTAAATGTTGTTAATGCAAGACAAAATGCAAAGGAGAACTATTTTTAGACCTAATCTAGCCTATGCAGATTTTCCATTTGATTTAGAGACATGGGAATTGCATACAAAGAAAATGTCAATTGGTATTTTGTCTAGTGAACACTTCCTTATGCTTTCTCCCTGTTCCTCCTTTTATTAGTTTGTGCCTTTATTTTTTTAAAACAATTAACGTTCAGCCCACTTGAACAGGTTTCACACAGTTTCCAGCATCTGCATACCATCTACTGTACATTGTTCCCTTAAATGTCAAATATATGAGAAAGGTAGTTCCATGAACAACAATTACCGTATTTTACCATGTATATGACCCCCCCAAAGTATAAAACACCCCCCTAATTTTGACCCTTGATGGAGGCAGAGGAGCAGGTAATGGGCAACTGCTCCTCCACCTCTGTCTCCTGCTGCTGTCTCCTAATTACCTCCTCCAGTGCGACGGGGCTCACCTCAAGCTCACATCGCTGCCTTGTCCCCTGCCCTAAGGAGATCACGGGAGGAGGTGATTTGGCAGTGGCAGCAGGAAGAGGCGCCCAAGCACGCGTGAGTGCTTATTTGCTTCTGCCTCTGCCTCCACCACAGAGGGAACAAGGCGGCAGACCTGAGCTGAGCCCGTCAGTCCCACTGGAGGTGGTGATTGGATGGGTGGGGAAGGCAGCAGCAAGAGGCGCCTGAGCACGTGTGAATGCTCCTTTGTCTCCTGCTGCTGCTGCTGCTGCTGCTGCTGCCTCGGGCCACAAGAGGGGACAAGCCATGAGCTCTGGAAGAGGCAATTGGGCAGCGGGGCGGCAGCAAGAGGTGCCCGTGCTCCTGTGCGCGACTGCTTCCTTTGGTGTATAAAATGATACTCAATTTTTCCTCTACTTATTTTAGGAAAAAGAGTCATTTTATACATGGAAAAATACAGTATATGGAGAAGGCTTCTTCAATTGTGGCTGTTGGGCTACAGAATACTTTTACTGGTGAGGCCTTCCAGGCTGCAACATAATCACATTTTTGGCGCAAAGTGAAACATTGACTTTACACCAATTTATTGCCATTATCATGTTGTTCTTTCCTTATATTGTTTGTATTGTTACTTGTAACTTTTGTATTTTAAGACACTGAGCCATAAAAAGAGAGAGAGAGAGAGAGAGATAAGAATAAACAGTGGTGGTGATGTAGCAATGGCTAAGATAATAGCAAGGTATGACAAGCCTCAATATTCTTAAGTAGTTCAGCAATATCACCTTGAGCAACTATCAATTAAAATCGCTGCAGAATAAGCATACTACTTAGTCATGTGTATGCACCTAGATCATTAATCTCTTTTTCTTTATAAGCCGTCTGTTTCAAACCAGCTGAGTCTTCTTAAATGTACGTTTATAACTGTTAAGATGTTGAGTTCAGCCACTAAGACATTTTCTCATCTGCTGGTTTCACCACTGATTCCAAAAATGGAGAGTATCACACTATTTGCCAAAACAACATTAAGACTCCACGGAGGAGGCAATTTTCACTTATCTGCCATCCCTGTAAGTGAGCATTTATCCCTACTTTGATGCTTGGAATTACCAACAGCAAGAGTCTGATTTACCACAGCCCTTTCCAGAGTTTTCTAGATATAGAGTATTTAGAAGTGGCTTACCATTCCATTCTGCTGGGGGCATCCTGCTGTGTAGCTTATCTAAGGCCACACAGACTGCCTCTTCTCCTACAAGGCACAGCAAGGATTCAAATTCCTGATCCCTCATTCCACAGCCAGGTACTTCATCTTACACAAAATACCAATTTTCAAAAATGGCAGGTATCACCACCATTTTACTATTACAAAACCGGTTAAATTTCCACATCCCAGCTCCCCTTGCAAAGACACAGATATTTTAATAGCCTCTATGAGTGTGTGCAAAGGAGTCCCAGTGTGGTGTAGTGGATAAAGTGATGGACTAGGACCCTGAAGAACAGGGTTTGAACCCCCACTCAATCAAGGAAACTCACTGGGGGAGTGGAACTAGTAAAACCTTGAAAGTCCTATTAGAGTCTCTGTACGTCAGTTCTGACTTGACAGAGTAAATCGTGTGTGTGTGTGTGTGTGTGTGTGTGTGTGTGTGTGTGTGTGTGTGTGTGTGTGTGTGTGTGTGTGTGTGTGTGTGTGTGTGTGTGTGAGAGAGAGAGAGAGAGAGAGAGAGAGAGAGAGAGAGAGAGAGAGAGAGAGAGAGAGAGAGAGAATACAAAATATTGCTGCTTAAACAGGAAACCTGTTTGGAAGAAGAAAAGATCACGTGAACTGCAGTATCCAAGAATAAGGAGGGGTAACCAGCAAATGGAAAAATGATGCTTTGTTGATCAGATTGCCAAACGAACCTCCAGGTGGTGGAAAAATGACACAGATTATAACTTAAAAGAATCCCATTCAATGGAGTCTCTTCTCAGGAGGTAATTAGTAGAACCAGTGAAACACTAGGCATGAATGCATCTCAGGCAAAGAACTGCCTATGGCAGGAAACCCTAGTAATATTTAGAAACTGTACTCTCCTAGCTTTTTATTATGTTCATAAGGTCTCCTGAGGGTTAGAAGAGCTAGCAACTCTGAAAAGCTCCAGAAGCAACTTTAGCCCAGATTTTAAAAAAAAAAATGGTGGTGATCTGTTGTGGAACCACCCCACTAAAGAAGATAACAGTGGTTACCCACACCTTGGTTGTGAAGGGGGGGCCATAACAGTTCAGGCTTTAGGGCCCCCAAAATGTAGGTCTGCCACTGCTTAGCCATTCTGTTGTCTGTTGCTACTTTGCTGCCTCTTGGTAGAACAGGACCCTCAAGAAGGATCAGCCAGCTCTGCAAGGTCACAAGCAGGCAATAGACTGTTGAGAATGACCAGATAGATACAACATGAGCAGATGACTATAGGTCATAGTTAGTCAAACAGACCACCCTAAAATTTAAAAAAGACACAGGACTGCCATATTTGTATTCTGGGGTTGGGTCTACTTGTTGGCTACATCTTTACCCAAAGCTGTTCCTGAACCACTCCTGAACCAGTGTCATTTTCAGCTGAACTTACTAAAAGCCTCAATTCCCTATGACACCAGGCTTAATTGGAATCATCCTCCTGGCAATCTACAATTCAAGATTTAGCCAGAAAATCATGTTACCTTTTCTTTCCTAAATTCCTAGATCTGGCTTAGGACTTTATCAGACTGCCCTCTCTTAAAATCTCTACCCAAGATTTCCCTTTCTGTGGGCTAATCCTGCAACAAGTACAATGCCCCACAGATTTTCCTCATGATGGTCCATCAAGGCTAAGGACAAGGCTATGTTCTGTCCCCTTGTGAGCAGACGGGCACCGCCCACAGTTGGGGTTGACTCTGGCATTTTGCCTGCCACTCAAAGTTTGATGGAAGGCTAGGTGCAACTTCCCTTCCCAGGCCACTACCTGGGAGGAGTGTCATTTGCCCCATTTGTTGGGTCAAAGGGCACAGGAAGGCAGGAGGAGGAAAGGGGTAGGAAAATTCCTGCAAATGGAGCTTCTTGCCTTGCTGGGACTATAAAAACAACTAAAGGGGAAGGGAACCCTGTAAAGAAGACTAAGAGAACTGTGTAGAAGAGTGAGAAGGACTGAGGTAAAGATGGATAGTTCAACTGAGGCAGAAGAAGAGGAGAGTGGAGCTGACGAGTGGGCTGACACACCCAAATGGGAAAGTGGGGCACAGTCTACTGGTCTATACCTACTTTGCTGGCTTCTCTCTAGCTGTTGAGCCTTCCAAGGTGAGCTCTAACTGGTGACCATCCCCCAAGGCAACATTTAAGCACTTTAGTTCATTTCTGAAGGACACAAGCCTGCCATCAGTTGCTGGGAGGTTTTGATAGCAGAAGAGGGCGAGACTCCAAGAGTCATATGGAAGGACCCAAGTGAGAAGACAGAAATGTCAAAGACCATTTAAAAGACCATGCCAGACAGTCGAGGACTTGAAAGAAGGAAAGATTACACTGTAAATTGTTCTCCTTCCTGTTCGTGCTTGGATCACCAGGGATGAAGTGAAACCACGCAGGAATGACTAAGGAATTGGACTACAATGTGGAGAAAGGTTAAGAGAAGTGCCCGTATGTCCCCTTTATTGTTCTACAACAGGGGTCTCAAACTCAATTTACCCGGGGGCCACTACAGCAGAGTCTGGGTGAGGCTGGGCCACATCAGATTTTTCACCAAGCGGAGCAAGAGCCCGAGGAAGCCACCCAGGAGTTTCCTTAGCCGGGCTGGGGCACCAAGGAGGAGGGGGGGTGCGCGTGAGCCCTCGTTGCCAGCCACAACCCCCTCTGGCTCCTTCTTCACTAGCACCAGCAGCAGGATGAAGAAGCAGTGAAGGGAGGGAGCGCCGGCGACTGCCTAGTGGGGGGGAAGGAGGAGGAAGCACCGCCGGGTGCTGAGGCGGCCGCTGGCCAGGCTGGTGCTGTGGGTGCCGAGAGAGAAAGAGAGCCAGAGAGCCGCTTCCCTGGAAGAGGAGGCAGCGGCGGCAGCTGCTGTTGGTGGCTTGGAGGCGCTCTTTGAGGATGGGCCGGGAGTGAGCTCCACTCTCAGGCATAACTAGACGGTGGCTCGGGCGCTTGGGGAAAAGGGCCAGCAGCGCACCTCGCTTACCGGCTCTCCCCCAAGACAGTGCCTCTTGCACCCTCCATCCGGAACTGCAGCCTGCCAGCCGGCAGACAGGCAGGCTGGCTGGCAGGCTGCAGTTCCAGATGGAGGGTGCAAGAGGCGCTGTCTTGGGAGAGAGCCGGTGAGCAAGGTGAGGCTTTTTTTTACTCTTGACAGCAGAGTATGCATGGTCGCTTCAGGGGGGGGCAGGCAAGGTGGGGGCCACAAACTATCATCCAGCAGGCCGCAAATTGCCCCCAGGCCACATGTTTGAGATGCCTGTTCTACACTAAAGAGTTGTGAATGTTGTCGGACTTTCCGTACAATGACCAACCTGTCTCTTTGACATTCATTTACCAATGGATGGACTGAACACCTCACACACTCATAATCTCTTCTGGGAAGTATTTCACAGCACAGAGGCACCTCTCCCATCTATTGCACCAACACCTCATTTAATCTCTCTCTCTCTCTCTCTCTCTCAATCTCTAGCTTAAAGAAAGAGTCTCAGTGCTCTCCCTAAAAGCCTCTGCATCTCAGTTTACTTAGCATCACTGCCTGCTACCTCCAACTTTTTGTACTTTTATACTTTTTTTAATGCAATATGTTTTCGTTTATCCAGGCCTTGTAATTGTAACCTGAATTTGAGGAATCCAGCTCCCCTTTGAGTGTCCTTCCACACAGAAAGCAGAATGCAGGAACATATCTGTGGTCCCTGCACTCCGTACTGTCTCAACTGAGAGGCAAACCAGGATAATTGGTTGAGGCACAGGCCTTCCCCAGTCTGATTCCCTACATGGAAGACAGTTTACTCTTGCAAAGTATTGCAGCCTTTGAGTCTACAACATGCATCTATATTCTACTTTCATCACATGGACATCCCAAACCTTAAAAAAGTTGGATTTTGGACTGCAACTCCTAGAGCAGACCCCAGGAGTTGTTCAAAAAAGGCAGTTTCCCAAACTACATGAAAGGATAATTCATCATGTATATTTTGTGTCTATATGCATTCTCCTGATATTAGGAACAGTATAGACAAACAACAATTTTCTAGAATGCTTTATTGTATGCTTACTGTTTGCTGAAATCTCAAGCTACCCTCCACATTACCCCAGCTTTACAGCCTTTTAAGTCTGTGGAGTCAATAAACTCCCGGCTAGGTGAGAACTGTGTTCATCTTGAACAAAAAGTCAATGTTTCAGGCTTTGATAGAGCATCCTCTCATATTAATATCACAGCTTGCAAAAAAGTTATTTTGGGGGGGGGGAAATCCCAGAATCCCCAGCCAGCATGGCCAGTGGTTTTCCTGACTGGAGATTCTGGAACCTGTAGTCCAAAAAAATAAAAAAATCCAGCTGTGATTGATATCTCCTATGGGTAGTAAGTAAATTGTCTTCTTGTTCATCAGTGGGGCAGCTAACACCCTACAGGCAGTTAATAATACTCTATCTACAGCAGAAATCTTTCTCTAGCATCTGTTGCCTCTAGCCCACCTCACATGTTTTTCTAACAGGTAGAAACTCTGCCTAGTCTCTACCGAAACCACGCCAGGCTCAAAGGGCTATTTGTAAACAAGTTCAAGGGGGAGGCCAACTGCCTATTTGTTTGTTCTTAATTATTATTTTTAGCTCAGCCACAGTGGGGCTCAACTGCCAATGTTAAATTTGGACTGCATTTCATTAACCTTTCCAAAGAGACCGTGACCTGAACCAGCACCATCCTTGAAGAAGGGCAGCTGCAGAATCCTGAAGGACATTTCTTTGCACAGCAGTCTGGATATCTTTGTGCAAGGAAGGGGTGACTGTTAGAAGCAGTAGGGACAGGGGGGAAGTAATCAGCCCATGATCTCATCAATTCCAGCACTGACGCATTTCCAGGTTTTTCTCCAAGTTTAAAGCCACTGCTTAAAGTGGCAGAACAGATTGTACAAGAGGCTCAAAATGAGGTTCCTTCTGCAGACATACAGATGCTGGCAGGTTTAAGAATCTTCCTCTGACCTCAAACTGTTAATGGGATTTTTCCGATTTCGGTCTACAGTGATTTACTCAATTATTTGAAGAATAATATTTGGCTGTCCACAGAGTACATAATAAGGCATACAAGTTCTGGATCCTCTCTTTCTTCCACAGTCTCAACTTTTGCCCTCCCACCCATTCTCTATATAAAAACATTAAATCTCTCCTCCTTTAAAATCTACATTTCAAAAGTGTAACTGCAATTATCTTGAGCTATGGTATCTATAATCTCAATGATCTATTATTTTCCTGACACTGTGACTTTTTTAACAGTCAACCCTTCAAAACAGGAAGACACTGAGCTGGGTCACAAGTAGCACCAAACCAAGAAAGATAGGATGCTGAAGATAGAAAGGGGGGGAAACAAATACAATATCTAGAAGGCTGACTTATTTACTAAGATAGTATGAAAGAAAGGCAGCTGGAAGCATCTATTATAGTACATCTCTTATAGTTTTCTAATAGTTTTGCTCTTTACCAGGAGCAGGTCTTCTGAAAAGCTAACAGCTCTCAACTGCCTATTCAAGATCAAACTATGCCAAAATACATTACAAGAGAATCAGCTCACATTTTCCTTCCTACAACTGTGAGAGTTGCAGCTAAGCTCAGAAGGAACAACGACTCTCAGATCTCAGAGCTTCTTCCTGGGTCTTCAGGCAGAGGACAAATCCGAGAGTCATCAAAGCTAGAGGAGGAAAATAGTTGATTTTTTTAATGTGACATTTTAAGGTTTGCATGCCCAGTTCCATCAACTCCTATCTGGCACCAATGCTCCCTAGCTTGGTTGTTTCTATGCATGGTGTCCTTATGTGACAATAGTGTCAATGTCCTCAGCTGTAAGCTGCATGTTGCCATCTAGCTGGCTCCTATATTGCCTTATTACCTTTAGATGATTTTGCTTAAATTCTTGGCACATTTACCTAGATCCCCCTTATGTCAATCTCCATAACGAGCTGGGCCAGAAGCAGTTCTGGCTCCCCTCACAACCCTTGACGATCTCATCTCTGTGACCTCACAAGGGCCTGCTTTTGAGTTTTGGCCCTGAAATCTCAAGCAATGGGAAGCAGTTGACCTGCTGACTACAAAGAGAAGATGGCAGCCGTGAGCGGGATGGTGTGGGGGTGGGGGATAATTATGTCCTTGTCCTTGTAAATCAAAATATTTTTCCACAAGCACCTAAGAATTAGCTCCATCACACACACTAGTCATTATGCTGTTATTGTTATGTGCCATCAAGTCAGAATGGACTTTTAGCAACTCTAATAGGGCTTTCAAGGTACATGAGTTATTTAAGGTGTGGTTTTACCAGTTCCACACCCTCAGTGAGCTTCCATGGCTGTGCAGGGATCCAAACCCAGCCCACTTGAGTCCTAGTCCATCACTCTATCCTCTGCACCAGTGGTTCCCAACCTTGAGTCACCCAGGTGTTCTTGGACTACAACTCCCAGACACCCCAGCCAGCACAGGCAGTGGTGAAGGCTTATGGGAATTGCAGTCCAAAAACACTTGGGTGACCCCAGTTTGGGAACCAGTACTCTACACCACACTGGGTATCTCCTGCTCATTATAGCAATGGTTCCCAACCTTGGGTCTACAACTCCCAGAAATCCTGGCCAGCACAACGAATGGTGAAGACTTCTGGGTGTTTTAGTCCAAGAACATCTGGGGACCCAAGATTGGGAACCACTGCATTATAGGAAAGATGTATTTGAATAGTGTAGCATAAATGTAGACCCATTAAACACATGTGTATTGTTGTAAATACTAACTAGAATGTACTTGTTCCCTCCTCTTTCCCTTGTACATTAAATTGGTTAGATTTTCCTTCATGCAAACCACACATCCAAAGTAGCACACTACGTACCATACTCCTTCTCAAACCCACAGGCTGTGGCCTCATTCCCACAGCATCAAACTGTGGTTCAGTGTTACCTCTCGTGCAGAATAATGTTTTCATTAAAAAAGAATCAGTTTAATTCCCATCCCAAAACCTCTTCTTTAAAAGCCCTGCTCACAGAGTGCTTTCAAAAATAGTCCCACATATACTATCCTAATGTATGTAGAAGGTTAACTGTGCATGAATAGCTGCAGCCAAGCTACCTGAAGTCCAGGTAAGGCTATAGCTAATATAACAGACAAAGCTGATAAAAATGCTACTCAGACCACCAAGGCCTCAAGCAACAGACCAGAGTTTCAGAGCATTCCCAGACCAAAACTAACAAAATGAATTTCAACAGGGAGAAATGTAAGGTCCTACACCTAGGCAGAAAAAATGAACTGAACTGATATAGGATGGAGGACACCTGGCTAGACAACAGTACCTGTGAAAGGGATCTAGGAGTCTTGGTAGACCACAAACTGAACAGCAGCGTGATGCAGCTGCCAAGAAAGTCAATGCAATTCTTGGTTGCATTAATAGGAGTATAGTGTCTAAATCAAGGGAAGTGATAGTGCCACTCTATTCTGCTTTGGTTAGACCTCACCTGGAGTATTGTGTCCAGCTCTGGGCACCTCAATTCAAAAAGGATGTTGACAACCTGGAACATGTCCAGAGGAGGGCGACCAAAATGGTCAAAGGTCTGGAAGCCGTGTCCTATGAGGAGCGGTTTAGGGAGTTGGGAATGTTTAGCCTTCCAAAAAGAAGGTTAAGAGAGGACATGATAGCCATGCTTAAATATTTGAAGGGACGTCGTGTTGAGGAAGGGACAGGTTTGTTTTCCATGTTTCCAGACACTAGGACAAGGAGCAATGGTTTCAAACTACAGGAAAAGAGATTCCACCTGAATCTCAGGAAGAACTTCCTGACAATCAGAGCTGGTCGGCAGTGGAATAGGCTGCCTCAGAGTGTGGTGGAGTCTCCCTCTTTGGAGGTTTTTAAGCAGAGGCTGGATGGCCATCTGTTGGGAGTGCTTTGATGGAGTTCCTGCATGGCAGGGTGTTGGACTCGATGGCACCTGTGGTCTCTTCTAACTCTGTGATACTATAATTCTTTCTCTTTCCAGAGCAGTGCAACCACATTTAGAGCAGGGTTAATACACCTTAACTAACAGACCACCACTTACTGAAAAAGACCCTGTGTTGTCTGGGTATGTGGCTCCTAATGGCTTGCACTGAAGAGGACAGTTCAGTTCTTCTAATCATGCTTTTAAGCCCTCTTAGATATTTTTTGGCTGCAGTGGGTTTTGGGTTTTTGCTGTTTGTTGTTTTACTGTTTTTGATGTACATGGACATAATTTCCTTTGGTTGACAAAACAAGATACAAATTATCTTGTCACTAAGTTACAGGTCCCTTTACTTGGGGGTAAGGGAGGAAGAAAAAGAGAGAGATGTTTGAAATCTGGGTCTGAATATGTGGAAATTGTGGTTTCTTATATCACACCATTATTACCAAGTGAAGCTCTTTTCATTTTCCCCAGTTTGTTAACCTTACAATCATTCAGCACCTTTCCTTGTTAATGCTTTCATGTTTTTGTTTTCTAAAATTAAGTTTATATTATATTTCTTAAAATTCTATTAACTGGCCAGAGAAGGTCAGTTTTGAAACAGTTAAATATTGTTAATTAACAAACAAATAAATAAATATTTAAATTCTGGCTCATTTAGTAGTCATCAGGAAGCCACTCTTTTTCAACTAAGAATACATCACAGATTTCTATAAGTAGCTGGAAAAAGACTACATTGAACAAGCACAGCAAAAAGCTCAGAATCAGAACCCAAAAGCATTATTTCTTTCATACTGGTATCACTTTCCTCAACAGTAATGAAAACTGACTGCAATTTTGTAAGAATAAGTTTTATCTGGTTGCGACTGAGGTTGTGGGTGTTTTAATGGTAATGTATTATTTTAGTTTGAATTGGTTGAGTGATAGCTGCTGAAATGTTGGGCCGTGGGAAGCTGTCTTATACAAAGTCATACTGTTGGTCCATCTACTCCAGCACTTTCAACTCTTGCAACATGTTCCCACGGTTTCAGACACAATTCTTTCTTATCCCTACCTGGAAATCCCAGAGATTTAACTTAGAATCTTCTTTAAGCAAAGCATGTGCTCTGCCACTCAGGTTCCTGCTTTATACCTGTGGGTTTCTAATTTTCTTCATGACATGCTTTTATCGACCACTGACTGCTCTTTACTATATTATCTGGTTTTACTTCTGTCGATATGATTTGTGTATCATTTTTACTAGAAACGTGGTACTGAAATATCTGAAACATAACTATAGTCTATACCTTGGCCTGCAGGACCATAAAGCAAAGCAAAGCGTGCTGCTTATATACCGCCCCATAGTGCTTCAAGCACTCTCTGGGCAGTTTACAAGTTAATTGTGCAGGCTACACATTGGCCAGCAAGCTGGGTACTCATTTTACTGACCTCAGAAGGACAGAAGGCTGAGTCAACCTGGAGCCAGCTACCTGGGATTGAACCCCAGGTTGTGAGTAGAGTTTGGTTGCAGTACAGCAGTTTAACCACTGCGCCATGAGGCTCTTCTGTTAAGAAGATGTTATTGCTATAAGCTGAGGTTGATCTAAAGCAGTGGCTCCCAACCTTCGGTCCCCTTTGTGCTATCCAGGATTTCTGGGAGTTATGGCCCAAGAACATCTGGGGGCACAAGATTGGGAAGCTCTAAAGTATTTTTCAAATAATCTTCCAGCTGTATACTTCTATGCATGTGTGGAAGAAGAGACTGCTAAAACAGTTGACCCGATAAGACAAGTTTACCACCCTACATCTTTTAGATCTTCTGATGGCACTCTTCTCCGAATTCCTTCAGGAGGAGAGATATAAGATACCTCAACAAAAGAGAAAGCCTTTGTGGCATCTTAACTCTAGAATGCCTCATCCAAGTAATGAAAGACTGCCAATATTGTGTTTTTGGAGGCACTGGGTCAAAATGTTTCTAATCCACTCAGGCATTTTAAATTGACACTATTGGTTTTAGTCTGATTGAATTATTTCTTTCATTGACTGGAGGCATTCTGGGACTTGTCCAAAAAGAGTACCTCTTCCGAGTTCTATTTAAGGGGCAGGATTCTGGTAATAACAATGCCTCCCTCCCATTACATGCCATTTTTCTGTTGGAGTTTCTGCAGCCTCGCATGTTACCTTTCGTAGATTTGGCTGGAAGGGGCCTTTCTGGACTATGGTGACTATCTATCCAGCGCTAAACAATTGTTTCTTCCATGCCTTTGAATTCAAAGAGTGCCCCGCCTCTCTGCTGTGTCACTTTCCTTTTCTTGAGTATGTTGAAGTTTGTTACTGAAGGCAGCTATGTTTGTCAGTTTGCTGTTTAATCTGTTTAATTGTAAGTAATTGAACCTTTTATTCTTTCTCCTACTAATTCTGAGAGTGAGTTATTGAGACTGTAAGGGCCAATTAATAAGAAAATCCCTGCACTTCTGTTGCTCAGCGAAAGGAATTTAACCAAAAATTCTTAAACTCTGCAACATCTTCAACACAATTCACCTTTCACCAGAAGCCTTTTCTTCTTTAATTAATGTTGCCGCCACCCCCGCCCAATAATCTGTGTTGCGATCAGCCGACTTGTAACCCTTCCAGCCCTAGTTTCCCATCACAGTTCCTCGCCTGTTTATTCCAACCTGCCTGCCGGGCTATTTTGGTTCTTCTCTTAAAGAGGAGCAAGTCCCTGATTGCCATTCAACATGGATTCTCATTACTCCAAAGTGTCCCTCTAGGAGACACATTAAATAGTCCATGAGGTTAACTTAATCCAGCTGATTCTGTGTGGTCTCTGCCCGAATTCCCGATTAAATTAACATCCTTAAATCTTAATTAGCAGATGAGGCAGAGGTTGCCTTAATAACAGAGATAATAATGCACAGTGTTAAAAATAATCAAGCTGTGCCCTTCCTGCATCACACATGCAAATCCTCTCCAGAGAGGAAGAAGTTGCAAAGGGCAGCACCAGTCGGGGAGAGAGGGGGTGCTTTCAGCTACGGGAGCAAAAACAGCCATGTGACCACATTACTAAATTATAATGGTGCTCTTCATCATCTCCCTGCCCATTGGTCCCTATACAGCTCCTGCATTGATACATTTGCACGCACACACAAAAAATTGTTCAGCATTTCAGAATGTTTTGCCAGGATAAAAGAAAACACAATTCACCTGAAGATCAGGAGGAAAGGGTTTGGAGGGAGACAAAAGTTTATATAACTTTGTGTCTGTTAGTTATGTTCAGAGGCCCTGTTTCTTCCCATGAGCTCAAAGTGACATATGTGGCTCTTCTCTTCCTATACCTTTACAATAACAAGGCTGCACCCTTCCCGCATTACCTAGGCAAACCTCTGAGACAAAGAAAAGGAGGGGGGGAGGAAGAGGTGTACTGTTAAGTAACCTGTGAGGTAAATTGAGCCGAGAGAAAGTAATTGGCCCAAAGTAACTCAATGGCTGAAATCCTGCTGTTTAGCATAATAAGTTGCACCTAGAATAGGCCGTTTTGAATAAATGGAACTTATGAAGATTTGACTCGCCAAATCCCCATGGATTCAACGGACCTACTCTAGTGCAACTTACTACACTAAATAACAGGTTTTCAGCCAGGAAGTTTTATGGCTGAGTGGAAAACAGAATTTAGACTTCCCAAGCCCCAGTCCAGCACAATACCACACTGACTGTTTTTCAGGTCCACAGTAAATATTCATTAATTTGCAATTACATTAGTTGACTGGAGACGCCTTTATCCCCCTTCCCCTTAAAAAACCCTTTCATACAGTATTAGCAGCTTAGTACCAAGTCTGCCCAACTGCCAGCTGCTTTAAAATCCACTGAATGACTATACCCCTCTCTCAGAACAGCACTACATGATAAGCTTGCATTATTACCATGACAATGTAAAGGAGAACATTAATACCTATGGGGTAGCCATCTTTAAAAGCATCCTTTGAATTAATTTTTTATTCATACCTACCCCCATGAAGGTATGGAAACTTCCTACCTCACTTTTACATACAAAAAGAAAATGTCGGCAATGATTTATCGAAAATTATGCACAGTTTTATGCATTGTTAACAGGCCCGAGAAGGTTGTCTCAAAGGGATGCAGACTGTGGATAGAAGAGGCCTAAATTTCTCCCCAACGTGCTTCTGATATCCATTTTTCTTATGTGCAACAAATAGGTCATCAGATGAAAGCTTCTTGACTCTTCCTGATTTTCATACAGATTTGCTGGCCCCAGGAATGACGGTGAGTTTGACAAGCTGAACTATCAGCATTTGCTTTTTAGTTACTCATAGGGAGATTTCAATACCTTTTCTACCCCTATTTTAACCCACAGAAGCTCACAAACTTTTGAGAATTTCAGCATTACAAGGATACCAGAAGTCAGCAACCAGAGGTTTACAAGTTAGATCAAAGTAGTGTGTGAAAATCAGTAGGTGTATGTGCCCACAAATGTATACACAAGCTTTCCATTGACAGAGTTCCTTGAAGAATATTAGGATTCATAAACAAGTGTGTTTAGTGGGCTTTTGCCCTGGGCCAAGTGTGCAAGGGAAAAGTCTTGAAAACCTTCAGAAAGGAGCCTTCGCCATTTCCCTTAATTTGTCAGCTGACAATGCTGTCATATCGACAGATGACACACCATCCAGAATTCCCAGATCAAGTTCTGAACCTAGTGCCTTCTAGATATATTATACTACAGTGCCCCTAAGAATAATGGAACACATAATCTGACATATCTGGTAGGTACTAGCCGCCAGGGGAATATTCTAGGCTGAGTTTCAGCTGCTTTAAAATCCATGTGTGTGCGCGCAACACACACACACGTGCGTGTGCCTGTGCCTGTGCCTGTGCCTGTGCCTGTGCGTGTGCGTGTGCATGTGCGTGTGCATGCACAAACATGCACGTAAAATGTACCAACCTATAACTTCTTCACAGAAAGCCTATAATGTCTCCACAGAAAGGGCAAGAGGGCACTCCCGTTAGCATTTAGTGGCTTAAGTCATTTTGTGAGAAAGGACAAGATAGCTCTTCCCCCCCCGCCCCCGCCCCGCAGCCTCCAAAGAGGCCAAATGGACCAAGCAGTTCGGTGTAAATGGTGTTCTCTGCTACACCAGAGACAACAGGAGAGTTTAGCTATGTGACATACACAAGTCTGTCCTCTAACAGAAGGGAAAGGAATGCAATTCAAGAGGATTTGCCAAGGAGCTGACTCACACTGCCTAATGATAGGGCACTGTCACCAGCTGATTCAGAACAACAGTGAAAGCTTTGTTTGATTTCTGAATCAACCCAAAGCTCAAAAAATAAATTTACCCTACTTGTTTGCCCTTTCCACCCCCCTCTGGTTTGCAAAGACTGCAAACCACCACCACCCTCAAAGAAGGGAGGAACCTCTGGACCCATCCAACCCATGGGTGGATGTTTATTCCAAGCCCCCAGTTTTTTCATAGGCAGCTCTTGAAAGGAACCATGTAACTTAGCAACAAAGAAGCATCGCAGTTATTCTGTTGACAGTTCCTCGAAGAACATTAGCAATCATGCACAATTGTGTTTAGCAGGCTTTTGCCCCTTGCCCAAGTGTCCGGGGGGGGGGGGGAAGCCTTCAAATAAGGAGTAAGATGGGAAGAATTTTCCTCGGTAAGACTTTGAGCTAGCAAACAACTGACAAGCGTTTGATGCTTGCCTCTCCTTTGAAGCACATTTTAATGGATTCTCCAAAGATCATTTCCAGGCCTAAGCCTGGAAATTTTGGCCGGCCTCTCTGCCAGTTAGTTACCTCTTGCCCAAGCTTCCAATCATATCAGACCTCATTCTTAATCATCATCGTCTTAGGACTGCAGAGGGACCCTATGGATCACTGAGTCCAGCCCCTCTCGGGGAGGTACATTGAGGAACTGAACTTCTGCCCCAACGGCCAGAGACCTAAACCACTGAGCTATCCAGCTGTTCTCTTCATTTGCCCTTCTTCCTTCTGTCTCAGTTGACTACTCACTTTGGAGAACTCTTTCCACTCCCATGCCTCTGGATCCTGTATTCCTTACATCCCAGGATCTTTTCTCTCAGCCTCGTTAATGCTGGGCATCTGGACAAGTCTCCTATCCCTCACAGAATGTGACTACAAGTCTTCTTTGTTTCCTGAGCGAACTGAAGAACACTGTGAGTCATCACACTAGTTCCATCAATCAGGCTTCACCATCATAAGCGAAACGTTTAACTACCTTTGGGGATTTCAAGGACATTACTAATAATCAAGGGCATCTCTCGTGGGGATGTGAAATCTGGAACAAATATTCAAGGATGTTTTCTGTGATGTTCCAGTTCCTTACTCTAATTCCTTTCTTAGACAGAGCCTCTTCTTACAAACCTTGAGGCCAGTATCCTATTGAGTTTCCATTCAGTAGAATGTCTCAGTCATGTAGTAATGCAAGACTGCAACCCTTGCTCCAGTTTATCCTTTCAAAACACACAGAGTAGACAGGTCAAGTTATTATTATACCTATGTTTGGACTGAGGACTCCGGCCAGGAGATTATAACGTTCTCAGGGCCACCGCAATTATGATAGCTAAAAAGGCTTCCTAACAGTCACAATTACCTGCATCCCACTATCTTTAGAAACTGGATTGTTTATGCAAGAACCAGAAGTTACTATAATTCCAATTAAATTTCTGCTAAAAAAAAAAAAGGAGAGAGAGAAGGGACCAGCTAGGGTTGGTATTTTGCAATGTGGACACTAAACAGTATATTGTCCAAATGAGCATCCAAAGCAGACAGTTGTCATAGTTTGACCAGTCACTGCCCCCCCAGACTTCCCTTTTCAGTACTTAGGTAAGCATCAGCTGGCTATCCTAGTAATTATGTGCAATGCTCCTGTGGCAGGGTTCGAATAATGGCAGTGGCAGCCACCCAACATTGCCATTAGCCACCTCTTCCTTAACTGCAAACCCAACCACCCCCATGTCTTGGCAGCAGTAAATAAGGAGATGAAATGGTGTGGAGCTGGCTACCAATGTGAGGGGGCACTGATTAGAGAGCATCATGCCAAGAACATCCTCAGGTTTCTATCCAGCTGTCCACCCCCATAGTCATGCTTTCTATTTTAGCTCCCATGCTATAGAAAGCAGCTTCCCAGCCATGCAACAAAGCAAGTATGGGTAGATAGTGCAGTTAAGCAATGAGGTAGAAGTAGCCACAGTAGCCTTCTCTGTTGCTCTGGAAGAATATTTAAATAGGGTGCCACCTTGCGCCTATTTTGCCTATAGGGCAGATATGCCAGGATGTCTGTTTTGCCCATCAGATTCTAAAATTTCATTTAAGAAAGAAGCAAGTCTCTGGCTCTTGCAGCAACTGTTTTGGCCAATAGTTCTGTGAGAAACAAGTATTTCCATGTGTTTAGTCAATGAGTGAAGTCATCTACAGTTTCACAGGAATTCACAGATGTGTAAACCAAAGACAGAGGAAGAAGTGGGTAATGACAGTGCTAGGTGGCTATCACTGCACTTATTCCAACATCTGGGCACCCAGATGGCAAGAAAAATACGGAATTTAAGCTAAGGAGAAGAAAACCCTTGTTCTCATACAAAGAACCCCCTGGAGAAATGTTCTAGAACTGATTGTGGCAGGAAGAGATGGGAAGAAAGACCAATGTTTTCTAGTTGGCAGGCCAAATGGTACCCAAGACCCATGAGGACAAGAAGAAGATAATGATGAGAGAGGAGTGTCAGATGCTTTAGGACTCCAGATTTACATTTTAGGCCAAAAGCAGAATACTGCAGTTGAAAGAGATCCATAATCAGGTATCCCACTGTTCCATAAGACATTTTTCTCCGTGACACAGCAAGTAAGATTGTTCTTCCTATAAACTAATTGCATCCATAACAAAGGCCAGTTTGACTGGCTGTCAAGATCCTAGTTCAACAGTAGTGGCAGGACAGTATCCGACACAGCAGTGGCATGGGCTCATTGAGAATGGCAGGATGGAGGCTGCCAGCACAACCACTGGCCCCAGAATCAGTCACCTCTTGGCATCTAATATAGTAAGACCATTCCTGTCATTCCACTTTAAAGTAGTGGGATTTCCCATTTTGCCTGAGGTAGCAGAATTAGGGAAGGAGGATAACCCAGTTATATTGTTCTGGTCTTAGGAGAAGTGTGATAACAGTAGCTTGTGAGGAGGAGTAAAGATTTAAATCAAAGAAATAAGAGACACTCTCTCAAGCGCACAAGCGCACAAACACACACACACACACACACTTTAAAGTGAAGGGAGAAAAAAATCATAAGCTTATTATAGACCTCCCACGTATTCTCTGTATTTCTTCTTTATGTCCTGATTCATTGCCTGTCTGATGCTGGATGTCATCATGGCAATTCTGACTTTGGATGCAATGCTCTAAACTATTCTTCATCCTAACTCATTGCATACTATTGTCTTTCCTGCACTTGTTTTCCAATTTATTTTACCTGGACCAATCAGTTGTGACTGTACTAAAGTATGATAGCTTTCTGCATTGTGCATATTTTATGATTCCTTGTTTTTTTTATTAATTTGCCTTAATGTTCACCCCTCAGTTCAGTAAATTATCAGCATCCTGTGACAGATCCATTTTTCAAAGACTTCTATCTTTTCTATATATAAGTGTATGTGCATATATCTGTTCTGACAATTTTACATGGCTGTGATCTGTCTGTTTGTTGACAAAATTCCAAGGCACACCTGTTTCTTTTTCAGTTTGGATCTTTAACTGCATGTCTTGGGTTGCTTGCTTTATATCAATAATGAGAAATGTGGATTTCTTGACATTCATTTTTAAACCACATGATTACTTACTTCATTGACCTTACTGAATAACCTTTGTAGACCATCTAAGTTGTTAGCTAGTAGTGCTGTAGCATCTACATATCAGATGTTGTTGATAGTCTCTCCATTGACAACAATGCTGTCATTTGAAGAAGCCAGTGCTTCTTTAAACATGTTCTTGGAACACCAATTGAGAAGCGGTGAAAATACACATCCTTGACATTTTTGTCTTCATATAACTATGCCCTTTGTCATCTGAGCTTCAGCTATTACTGAAGCTTTTTATTACCAGCACAGGTTGCCAATTACATGAATATCTCAGTATTGGTCCTCAGACCAACAAGAAAAATAAGCTTAACTGGCTGGGTACTTTTCTCATCAGCCTGTGTATGCTCTTATATCCATTTATATCCAGCCTGAAGTGGCAGAAGGGCTTGTGGAGCAGGTTAAAAGAAAGTGCGCTGGCAGAGAGTATCACATTCTCATGTGCAACACCTTCACATTTTGTACTTGTCTCCAGAAGAGTGATCTCAGTGTTTTGCTTTCATGTGCCATAGACCTTTGCTCTTAATAAGGAGAAAACGAAAGAAAGGAACAAAAAAAAAATGTCCTTCCAGCAAGCCCTGGAATATCTGTGCATCATACAGAAACGAAAATGTATCTCTGGCACCTCTGGAGGTTTGCCTTGCACCTTAGTATGTGCCAGCAGAGCTTTGCACGCTCAGGAACACATGAGGAAACCTGTCAAAGGTGCCAAGGCACATGGGGCCAAGGCAGCAGGAGTGGGAGTGATGCGGCTTGGTTTATCTGCAATGTCCAAAGCACAATTGTGAGTCTCACAAATTCTACCTTGGCTGTGTGACAATCCTTGTCTGCAAAAAGCAACAAAAAACTCCCCAGCCTCCCAGGCTCGTCTTGTATCCCCTGAATGCTTAAGAGTACACAAGCAACAGGAGGAAGATCAGCAGGCTCATCTGAGGGGAAGCATGAAGAGCCACTTGGCTTCAAGTAGTGAATCAATGAATCAATAAAACGAATGAATGAACAAAGAAGAACGTAAATTTGTCACCTCCCCGCCCAGGTGAGGAAACCCTTGCTTCAGCTGGGACCTTGTTGCTGTTGACTGTTTCTCTACACAACCTTTATTTCTCCTCCTGAAACAAATATATATATATATATATATATATATATATATATACATAGTTCTTCCCTTCCTTATATTAAACATACAAGAACTCATGTGGGACTACACGTTATTATTTCTCCAAAACTAACTCTTCAAACTGGAAGTAATTAGAAACAGAGCCCTAATGGAAATTCCAGCTCAAAATAAGTATTTCTCTCTTTTTTTTCCCCTTTTATTGAGGGGGGAAAGATTTCAGAAATCGCTAGCTCTAACCGTCCAGAAAATAACCCTCTCCTTTTAGATGTGATTAAAAACATTGAGCCATTAAAACAAACAAACTCTGCCTTTAAAAAATTTAAAGCAGTAGGAAGCTCACTTTTCAGTTATGTGTTCAATGCTGTTGTGTCACATCCAGCATATGATGACCTTTTGAGGTGTGTGTGATATTTAAGGAGTGGTTTTACCAGTGCTACCACTTGGTGAACCTCCATGATCATGCAGAGATTTGAACTCAGATTTCATGACCACTTTCAAAGGCAGCAAAGATGGACATGGCTTTCAAAATGTCAAGACAAAGAAGAAAAGCAGCAACAGCAGCACATCTACAATTCATCACCTTCTTACATTATCCTGCTGATGGTTCACTATTCTGATGTGTTACTTTTCCAGTTTTAACCAAGGGTGTTTTCTTCACTATTATTTTAGTTATCTGGCCTGTCCACAGGGAGTTTCCAGCTGTCCATGACTCCTAGGAGGGGTGTTGGAAACAATCATGCTGAGCTTGGCTCCTGTAAAGCCCGAGCAATGTTTTCCAATCTGCCTCTCTTTCTCATCTTCTTTTCTTTCTTCCTTGTTTACTGGCACAGGAGGGAAACTGTTAGTGTCTTAAGTTTCCCTCCTGACCTTCTGAAGCTCAAGATAAAGAGCTTTGATTTCAGAAATTACAGGAGGAGCCCATTGTCATTATTCGTTGATAATATGGATAAAGGAAAAACAAACAGATGCAAAGGCCAGCTGGCGTTAGTGAATGGTTACGTGTGGGTGTCAGGCAAGGGGATGGTGGTGAGAGAAATGAAGATGGAATAATAAGATTGGAGAACAGCATAGAAGGAAGAAGAATCAGAAGGTAAAGGAAAGGAGAAAGGAAAACAGATTCAGGAATCTGTAAGGAAGCATAATGGAATACCTCGCCACTACTTTAACATAAGCTGGCCTGAATGTAAATACTACGTCCACCCAATCAATGTGTCTGTTCTCTGATATTTTTTACATACTGTATGCTATGGGGTTTGCATGCATATTGGAATTACTATTCAGCAGCTGGTTCAATAACTCTACTCTAGTTAATACTATAGCTACTGGATTTAGACAAATGTGTTCCCCTTCCTTAAGTATGCATATGTATTCATTTTGCCTTTGATTTATATCCTACCTTTGAACCAAAGAACAACATTCAAGATCACTAACAATCATAAGAGCCAATAAAACAAATACAATTAAAACAGAAAACAGATTAACATGATGAAAAACACAATAATAAAAGATCTAGCCCAAACCCACTCAGTTAGACCCCCTTCGACAGCAAACCAACTTACAGGACAAAACTCCATATGAATCGAAAGGTCCTTACTTGCTGGTAAAAGGACTAGAGAAAGGGAGACAGTCTAGCCTTTTTAGAAGAGAGCTAGCCTCCAGGCCTTTGGTTTGGTAAGGCCCAGTAAAAAGTCTTCCTTATAAGGACCAAATGTCCCTCTCAGAATTGCAAGATGCACAGATGGGCCATTTTCAAAGATCTCCAAGACCAGGCTTGGGCAGGAGAACACAGTTTTTCAGATAGCAGGTTGTACAGGACTTCATAGCTCACAACTACCACTTCCATCCATGCCCCCACAAAAGCCCCAGAATAGTCTGACCACAACATTCTGGACCAGTTAAATATTCTGACTTTTGAAAAACAGCTTCCCCTAGAGCATGCTACAATAGTCCAAGCCATAACTAACATATGCATCATCGTAGCTAGACTTGGCATTTCAAGTCAGCTTCAAAGACAAGAAGCTCTACCCTAGTAAAAACAAAACAGAACATGAAAGAAAGACATTGAGATTTATTACTCAGTATTTATTGTCAAGCTACTGGGATAGATGTAGCTAACATTGTATCCCCCAAATTGAACTCATCTGCTCTTTAGTCCCATTTATACAAATTCACGAACACTAATAGATCTTTGTGAAAATCAAATTGCAAAACTTTTAACTTTTGGGATGGATGGCATTCATGAGGCCAAAAAGAGCACGATGGAGTAGATTAGAAGCCCAGACTTTTGTACATCCTTTATTCTTCTTAAATTCTAGGAAATTTCAGGCTGCAGTTCAGCAAAATTCCATTTTTCTTCATAGGCAGATTGATGTTTCAGCCCATCTATCAATCTCAAATTGATTATTAATATTGTATAGGGATATGTATCCTTTTCCGTAACTGAGGCAAACATGATAGAGATACCGCAATAGAGTATGAATTTGGAAAACTAGATCTGAGAACTCCACTCTTTTAACAATAAATGCATAAAATACAGCCCAAAGCATTCATAATAAAAGGAATTCCAAAAAAAATGTTGGGCTACCTTAGATTTCTCAACTTGAATTAATCCTTTCAGATACAGACCCTTGCCCTGACATTGTTTTTCTGCCAACTGACCATTCCTTTATTAGACAGATTGCTAGTCAATAAGCTCAGAAATATTTACTGGTTGGTTGAGGCTTCCTCAAAAGCAGTAAGTAATGGTTAATAACATAGCTGAGAATTTCTATTTCTTAAGGAAATAAGCATCACAGTCTCAAGAAAGTGATCACACTCCAGTTGAAGAACGCTAACACATGTAAGGAAACAAAGGATACACACATCTTTATATGTTGAAAGAGTCAAAACAGATTTCAAGACATTCTTATGCAAGAGGCAAGGGACAAAATGGCATCTCACCACTCAACCTTTCCACACATTAGTGAACTCAACCATTGTGCCATACTGCACTTCCACTGATGCTCTACTTGTATATTGGTAAATAAAGCAAACTCTAACCCTACACTCCAAACTAATATAAGACTCTCCAGCATTCTTTCATCTAAAGGAAGCCATGCCCACATTGTACTACCATCATAGGTTTTCTTCATTGAGTTATAACCCTACCATGTTGCCCCCAACCTTCTACTACCTTTTTCTTATTCTCTAGAATATCATTTAAAGAAAGAAAAAAACAAAATAGCAGAAGAATGGCAGGTGTTGATAAGACAATGAGTGACTGGTGCACAGGTGAGAGGAGTTAGGAAAAGGATAACAGAGCTGAGAGAAGATGTATCACATGTTGAGGATTTGACTCCTTTCTCCAATGCTTATTGTGTATTTATGGTTTGAGAGAAAAGTAGAAATCAGAGGAAACAAGCTGACATGTTTTCTACCAAGGTTATGAAAATGAGTACATTTTCAGCTGAAATTGAGTAGAGAGGGTTGATTTGATTTGCTCTGCTTGTGAAACTGACTACATTTGAGATCTGGAATTCTCAGGTGAAAGTCCTCTGTTGTCCCTTTTGCCACCACACACCCAGAAATGGTATCATCATGATGTTGGGGAGCACCTACTCCAACATGTCAGGGAAAGCATGCATGTGTGGAGTGGGGAATAGGGAAGGCACAAGACGTGCATGGCAGTATCACACCCACCACATGGATACAACAGAATGTGTGGCAGCCTCCGTCCCCTATAAAAGCATTGTATCCCTGACGCAAGGATGGTTGATTGTAACTGTAATTTAGCAGCATTACCTACTCACTGTCTGGAATCACTCCAAAAGAGCCTCATTAGGACCTTGCCCTTCTAAATAGACATTAGAGGAGCTCTATTGTGTTTGTTTGGAGGTGCCAAGAGGCTATTCTAGGCCACTGGGTACCCAAAGGAATCTTGTGTACATTTTTGTTTAGCTGCAATATAACTGCAGAAGGAGTGTTAATATTGTTAAAAGGAACCCTTTGCAGAAGTAGTTACTGAAGGAGAGGAGAATTTTAGTGTTGTACGTCCTTGCCCAAGGAGATTGGAATAGTCACTGAGGAAACTGGGAAACAATAGGAAAAGGATAACAGAGCTGAGAGAACAAAAACACAGACCTGAAATATAGCGCAAGGAGAAGCCAGGGAGGTAAGAACAAGGTTTGTGTCTCGGATGCAAAGTGGGAAAGGAAACCAGTGAAGAAAATTGAAAAGATGTGCTCAGGCAATGACACATGCAAGCATGCTCAGCCTTCTAATCTTTTCTAAGCTCTCGCTTGTGATTTTCAAAGCTGGCTAACTAACCACTCAGTGTCCATTCATCTCAATAGGAAATGTGTGTCTAACACCCTCTGCAAGCCTGAAGAATCCCAGCCCACAGCTACAGCTTTCACACACTGATTGACACACAGCTGTGTATTTCTTCAGCCACTTTTAGTGAGCCCTACTCCACTGTCTTCTAACAAGCATACAATTCTGCATTAGCTTCCTGTATCTCTGATGTTTCAAAGGCAGATGTCTTTCTCCCATACTAGAGATTTCATCAACCATAATATCATCCTCATCTACTGGGTTCTAAAGAATGCTCATGTGTCAAGGAGCTGGAAAAATTCTCTCTCTCTTTTTCACGCTTAAGTCTGAGATAGTGGGCTCACATGAAAACATAGCAGTTAGTCTTTAAGGTGTCACACCTTTTTTTTTTGGTCTTCCTTATTTTTTATTTTTCTTTTGTTTCTGCCAGATAGATAGATAGATAGATAGATAGATAGATAGATGGATAGATAGATAGATAGATAGATAGATAGATAGATAGATAGATAGATAGATAGATAGATAGATAGATAGATAGATAGATAGATAGATAGATAGATAGATAGATAGATAGATAGATAGATAGATAGATAGATAGATAGATCAAGTTGTGTCTGACTTACAGCAAATTTTTCCAGGATTTTCTAGGTAGAGAATACACAGAAGTGGTTTACCATTCCCTTATTCTGGGGGACCCTAGATTTCTCAGAATCTTTCCTGCTGACTGGGGGATTTCAAAGAGTTATACTCCAGAAAAGAAACTTTTCTGAATTCTTACTGAATCTGCCTTTGATCCTTATTCCTGTACTTCCCATCTAAGTGCAGTAGTTCTTAGATCTTCAGATCTCTGTAACACTGCCCTTTCCCACCAAGAACAAGCTACAATCCCCATCCATAGTAAATATTCTTAGACTACCAAACACTCAAAATGTTTGCATTGTTCTCAAAAGAACTTACATAACAGAATCACAGTCTGGCCTTGAATCCAGTGAAAGCACATACTGGAACACCAAAGAATTCAAATATTTAACACATTCTGCATGTTATTTCTTTGAGACCAATAGTTATTGCTCCAGCACTGGTGCACCTTTTACAATTGCTCTCTGATGCAATAAGTATTAATCACCAAAGTGAGAAATTCTAAGTCAAAGTTTTTCCTCCTAATAAAATCTGAATTTTGTCTTGTTTTTTTCAGTTCAGAAATGACATTACTACATCTTTCCTCAAATATGGCTAGAAACCTACTCTGTAGGAAAAGAGAACCTTAGGAACACACACCATATTTAAAAATCTCATGTTAGTTTTAACTCTAGCTCACCTTGGTATCCTGAGTTTAAAAATATCTGTGGCTATGTGAACTTTCTTTTTTGAAGAGTAGACAAAGGTCAGCTTAGCCTTGCCTTCAGACCTTTAATCCTACGACTCTGAGGAGTAAAATTTAACACAAAGAAAAAAAAACCTAAGCTGAAATGGCAGGAATGTATTGGTTTTTCATTGCCGTGTTGACATAAGATCAGATTTGTATCAGAGGAGAAGCAGGAAAGCAGAAAAATCCCATCAAAGATACAGCTGTGTACCTGCTGGGGAAGTGGCAGAGATGAGTGAGCCCAGCAGGAACTGCAGCAGTGAGCAAAGTTGTCAATCTATCCAAGGATCTATCTCTGCGTGTTCATATGAGTGTGCGTAAAGATAGCTATAGGTACAATATTTCCAGCTGCTTTAGTCTACGTTTACTTCTTTGGTTTAATACACAGTAGCTTGGTTTACTGCCATTTAACTGAACCACACTAAAAGTGCAAGTGTAGTCAATCTATATCCATCTTAACCTGCTACATAGCACCAATCACTGGAGAGAGGAACAGGGATCCACTAAAGAATCAAATGTCAACAATGACTGGAGTGAACTCTTTGACAAAGAGACTGAAGAAGGAAACTTTGCCTCTCCAGGACAGATCCTCTGGAGATCTCTCACAAGCTCCAGCCACCATGGCCAGCACTAAGGGGAGCTCAAAAAACACTGAACAAGCCAAAGCTGCTGCAATGTTCTTATATCCCATGGCTGGTTAACCTGTGGCACACGAAGTGAAAAATCTCTGCCCCCCCTCTCCGTGTGTGTGTGTGTGTGTGTGTGTGTGTGTGTGTGTGTGTGTGAGAGAGAGAGAGAGAGAGACAGAGAGAGAGACAGAGAGAGAGAGAGAGAGAGAGAGAGAGAGACTATGCTAGTAGAAGTAAGGGAACCGGCTATAGCCAACCAATTTCCCTGCTGCTCGTAACTCTTAACTTCTGGACTAGACTCATACAGGTGGCCCCTCTGCCATATCTGAATAGCAGCTCTAATTAAAAATTGCTTGAGAAAAGAACTGACTTGCCCACTATGCTTTCCTAGCATTTCCTAGTGTTTGACTTACCATGAACTGCTTGTAAAGTATCTCAAATTTGCCAACTGGGCATAAATTTATACAGGTATATCTTGCTAGGTATTTTCTCTAACTCTGTTCTGCCAGGACGACAAGTTACAACTGCATAAATATTGAACTCTGTGTGCAGTTCACATTTTTTTGTAAACCCAAAGGGTCAGACAAATGTGCAGCTCACATAGTGTGCCTCCCTGTCAGAGCCTTAAAAAAAGAGTGCCCTATGTCAGGCCTTTAGAAAAATATCCAAAATCTATACCACAGCAATAACTTATTTAAATAAAAGGATGAACTGAAAGGTCACAAAATAGTGGAAAAGCTGGAGGTTATAGTCAGCTGGCCTCCTAAGGTATCATCAGTGCCTGGGAGTTAATCTTCTTGAAAATACTGTTCCTAACCACTGAACCTACTGTTCCAGCATAAGACTGTCTCTTGTAGGGCTAATCCTTCTTTAACCTCTTCTGTCTTCCTGAATTTACAATCTCATTCTCAAACTATTAGTGGTTTAGACCTAATCTCTTGTTTATTATCAAAACCTACAGGAGACATCAGTCTTGGTGGGTGGGGGGGTTGGAGGCAGTTTTCCAGATCCTGCATTCCAAGGAAACCTAGATATAACATGGTCTACTTAGTTGTTCTTGATATTTTTTTTAACATGTTTTAAGCTTTATAGCCATCACGACTGCTTTTTTTTAATTTTGGAAAAAGAGAAATACATCAGATTGTTATATGCTTACCATGTTTCCCAGATACATGGGGTACCCAGCGCTGCAACGGAGTTGTCACCCTTAAGAGAGAGAAAGCACTGCAAATATTCACACATGCTCTCCAGTTTCCCACATTCTAGAACTTTAGCTTCATTCACAGAAATTATAGGTCTATGAACAGGCTAGAAATTCTTTTCATCAAAAAACTTCAACTGCTAGCCTGAACTACCTGATCCTCATAAGGTACAGAGCCCAAAGAGGTGTGCAAGTTTAAAATGGCTGAAACCTGTAGTGTTGCTGATAGCTCCTAGGATTTCAGTAGATGAGACAAATGGGCCATTCATGCTATTTTTTGTCTTGATTCCACAGCCAATTAGTTGTTGTTTTAAGAAGTCTGCTAGAGAAGTGTGATTTGGCTAGACTCAGGGAAAGAGAGACCCCACTCCATGAACTGACCATTGTTCTCTAGCATTCTACAACATCATGCTCTTCTTCATTGCTTGAAACCCACAGCTCATCTCCCCAGATGTGAAATCTTGAACAAGGCACAGTATTCAGGATGGTGGGGCCCTAGCTTGGGAAACATACATTTGGATTACAACTACTCCCAAAATCTCAGTCAGAATAGCCAGAATTCCGGTCTCACACATCTTGGGAAAGCTGTCATATGGAAACTCAGAAAGGATCCTCAGTATAATCTGACCTTTTCAGACAAGGCAAATGAAGGATTCAGCCAAGGCTGACCTACCCTTATCCATGCAGCAGATGTAGGTCACTGTGGGATTAATGTAGGTAGTGCTGTCCATGTGACTGGCTTCCAGTTACCAGCTCATGAACAATATATACCTTACTTTTATCAGGATGCAGAGAAGATAACAAGGGGGGGGGGGACATGCTAAGGTGCACCTCTCTTCAACATACCTTCAATAAGTAAGCAGTGCATAAACATATCAAGCATGCAGGGTCAGTTTTCAAGGTCAGTTACATATAATATGAATCTGGCAACATTCATGTTGCCAACAGCAGTACAAGAGGAGGAGGAGGAAAGGGACCTTATGGATCAATGTGTCCAGCCCCTGAAACCACTGAGCTATCTCCCAATCCAGATACCGAAACCACTGAGCTATCCTGCAGGTGTTTCTTATATAATTCTCCCGAACAATTGTTTCAAGCAAACCACACTATATTTCTCCCACTTTCTTTCATCCATTCATCTTAAAAGTGGCCACTTACATTTCCTCTCCCCCAAGAAGAGGAAATGCATCACCAGTAAAACAGCAAAAGACATAGAGATGCCCATTTAAATGGACGTATAAAGCATTTCTCCATGGAGTAAAGGACTGTGGCAGAAGGACCTATGCATGACTACTCATTCTGCTATCCACATGCCCACAATGGATGGGCAACTTCAAAACCCCTAAGAGTTTGTCTTTCTTAATATAATTCATGACCTTTATGACCGCCTTTTGAGGTTGTCTCCAGTCTGAAAGGATATCCAGTCTAAGTCTCATTTAAAGATCAGAAGAATCATGAGAGGAGAATGAGGGACACTGAAGTGGCCCATCCACAGTGAGCACCTGCAGGGCAGCAAACTTCGCAAACACTCAAGCTCTCTCTGATCACCATCTTTCCAACTCTAGTAAGATGTGCTGTGATTCTGTTCCAGTTCCATTTCAAAAAAAATCCATTCTGATTTTGCATCTGGACACCTAAATTGGCATATGTGATTTTATGCAAATCATCATCTGCTTTTGTGCTCCTTTTCAGCGGCCACTCAAAGAGCCACCCAAGTTTCCTTGGGCAGCATTCCTATACTAAACTGAAAAGAGATCCCAGAGCAGAAGAGTATTCTGCACAGGTAGCGAAAGATTGCTGGAGGATGTCTACAGCTGCAGACATTACATTTCTCTCAGCCTCATCTCATTAAGCCACACAATAGTCTTTCTTGCAGATCCTCTTTCTGCCCTTCTATTTCATGACTAAGCTTCAACCATAGTCTCACTGGGTCCTTCTTGCAACCTACACCTGCACTAATTTCACAAATCAATACCTTTTTCTGTCATACCTCCTCTTTCTCCATACCTCCCGTACATACTCTTAGAGGTCCCTCTCTCAAGCTCCTGCTGATATTCTCTTCAGTTCTGTTACATCTTGTTTTTTGAGAATTATATACCACTAAATATAGTCTGAAAAAAACTCTTCTTCATCTCCTCCCTACTTGGTATTTACACTTTTCAAAGACTTGTAGGCCATTATCATGTCATCATTTAGCCAAGCTATACATATTTGGCTCTTTTAACCTTCCCTCATAAATCAATCTCCCCAGCCCCTTAATCATTCCTGTTGCTCTTCTCTGAATTCCTTCTAATTTGTCAACATCTCTGTGCTAGCAGAGCGCCCAAAGTTGAGTGCAATTTCTAAACTGTGCCTCACCAGAGCAGTATAGAGAGGAACTGTTACCTCCAGGCATCAGACAGAGTGTCTCTGGATATTGTCATACAGAGATACCTCATTACATACATTTGACACTGGGGAATAGAACTTAAGAGCTGTTGCTTCTTCTTTTTTCTTCCTCGCCATAAGAAATTATGCTGATATATCATATCATACCACCTTCAATTCTCCTAAATATTACTACCTGATTCCAACCTCCCTTGCTGCTTAACCTTCTTGTTGTATATCACTCCAAATCCCTTACCTTAAATTTGATATTTGTATATATACTAGTCTGCTTTATATGTGACCAAGGCAGATGCAAAACAAACATGTGGCTGCCACATGTCCTAGAAAACCTAGAAGATATACCATTTTGGAGGTACTTCCCCCCCCCCTTGAATATGGAAGTTTTTTGTCAACTGCATGCCCACCAGCTGAACTGGACTACAAACGTCCACATTCATTGCCAGCACTGTGGTTAGGGATGATGGGAAATGTAGTCCAACAAAGCTGGAAATCACTAGTTTGGAGAAAGCTGGATAGCTACAGGGACCTCTTCCTTTGTTTTCTCTCAGAGTCATCTCAACAAGTCACAGAATGTTCTTTCTGACAGATCCTCTTTCTGGCTTTTTATTTTATAGACCTGCCAAAATGACCAGGTCATATCACAGCAGTTACCACAAAGCATGATAATATCTGCAGGACTAACAGGTCCTCTTTTTTCCCCTTCCTTTAAATTCCTTTTTGCAAAATTTGACAATGGCTAATTAAGATGAATGTTAGATGGGTTGTTTCTGATGTATAATTTATAACTAATTTTATAATATAATGTATTCGCAAAGGCTTTCACGGGCGGGATCTAATGGTTGTTGTGGGTTTTTTTGGGCTTCTTGGCCGTGTTCTGAAGGTGGTTTTTCCTAACGTTTCGCCAGTCTCTGTGGCCGGCATCTTCAGAGGACAGCAAACTGTGCTGTCCTCTGAGCACAGTTTGCTGTCCTCTGAAGATGCCGGCCACAGAGACTGGTGAAACATTAGGAAAAATCACCTTCAGAACGCAGCCAAGAAGCCCGAAAAACCCACAACAACCATTATAGTATAATGTTGTGCTGTGCTCTCCAATTTGTATTAACACTGTTTTTGAATGTGGCATGTCATCTTCTATATAGGCTTCTTATATTAAGTCTTCAAACAGTCATAAGAAATAGGACAAACGTACTATTTGTCCAGTGGTTGGACTGGCCCTGGAAAACAAAAATATCTTTATAATTTATGACTCAGACTGCAAATTTCACAACAATGTTCCACAAGGAACTTTATTCCATGAAAACGTATCACCTGTCTGCCATCTTAATTAACACATTTGCCCATTCTGGCTAGTTAGAAGAAGCATGAAATAAGTCCCAGTATACGATGGTTTTGTCCATGTAACAATAGATATTCTATGGTTTCTTTTGTTGAAAATTTCCCCAATAACCATGGCTTAGGACTTCAACACTTATCAGGATATCTCTCTTAAAAATCAGCTACCCATCCCACCCGCTCTTCACAGTCCAGGATGCTGAAAATGGTAATACCAATAGAGGCCAAAAGAGTGAACATTAGGAATCAGGCTTTTTTATTGTGGCCCCATACCTCTGGAATAAACTTCCAGCAGAGATTCAGCAGGCATTTTCCCTCTCAGTTTTTAAGACGTTAGATAAAACCAGACTGTTTAAAGCTGCTTTTTATTAGTGCTCTTACCTGTGATGTCTAATGTCATTTTAAATTGTTTTTATCTAAAGATACGTTAGCTATTTCTGTGGTTCAATTGACTGAATGATTGTATTGTTTGTTGATATACTGTACATGCATACATACATAAAAAGACTGACCTAACACATATTGCTGCCTGAGGTAAAGTAGAAAATTGCAATATCTCACTTGTCCTTAATATGAAAAGGGAGAAAAACTTGAGGCAAAAAACTCCTATAAGCACTTTCCCCATCTTTGACAGTAAAAACTACAATAACAACTCTGTAACTATTGTACATAGCTACTATAGTATGTTTAGTCCTGATGTCCCAAATAGCTGCTTCACCCTCCCTAAGAGAAAGGTGGATTTGCTGGTCAGACCCTAATTTACTCTGTAAATTATCACAAATACTATTCATGCTGTATACCAAAAAAATATAGTTTAACTAATAGCTGCCATCATTAATGAGATTGGGCACCACTGATTCTTCCTCTCCTAGCTCCTTCGTGAAACACCAAAAGCCTAGCATAATTTGCCGAAGAAGAGGCAGAAAGAGATCCCACATACTGTATGCACAGAAAGATGCAAATAAATTTACATGTCTTATGACCTCATTGCTGGGCGGTTATATTAAGAAAGAAAGGAACCCAGCTTGTATTAATGCTGAGAAATGCCGTCATTTTTTTTCCACAGAGGTTCCCCTCTGCAGAGATACTGTTAGAATGAGAACAGTAGTAAGCATATGATCCAGAATGGATCACAAAATGTAGCTCACATAGGCAATGTTTTTCTTTATTGACATGCCAGCCTGGATATTTACCCTGTTGCTCCTCCACCAGCAGCTCGTCCTCTGTCACCACTGTCTGGGAGATGGAGGGCTTAAAACTCCTTTGGCCATATTCTCCCATATGCCTCATAAAGCATCAGAACCTGCAATACACCACTGTGCCGTGGCAAACTGGAAACAGCGACAGAATTCGAAGATCTGATGTCTCTTGCTGGAGACTGTGGCTGTAATTAGCCACCTGCCAAGTGATCAGATGCTTAGGTGAGTCCCTCTCTTTTTTGTAATGTAAATGCTCTGTTGCAGCAGCTGAGGATATGGGGATGAAAGCAAAGTACAAAACCAATCCTGCCAAAGCAAAATAAAACATTTTTTGTTGTTGTTATAAAATATATAATATCAGGCCTCCTCCTGAACTGAAATGCCCATGAACGAAATGTTTTGCAGTGCTTTCGAAAGCTGCTCAAGCAAAGAACTCATTCTCCATCAATACCTTTTTTTTTTTTAGCAACCATCATATGCCTCCTACTAGTAGGGCTGGTCCTTATAGTCCTTCAACCTTGCCAGCTACAATGGTGACAGGCATGTCACCATATAATTCTGCCCAAAAGCTTTATATATAAGTTGAACAAGGAAAAAGGTCAGGAAGCCATAAAAAAGGTCACAAGGAAGCAATGAGCAGCAGTCTGTCAACATCCTTTGGGACCTCCAGGTCAGGAAAGCAGTGAAAGTACTGCTCCACAAATTCTGACAAGAAGCTACAGTTGTATCACCTACACTTTGTGGTCAATTATATTAGCTTCACCACAACCACCACTGAAAAGCCATGAATATCCTGTACAAAAATAGCAGGTGAAAATTCTAAACCTAGATATCATTGTGATTCTCTCTGTTGTTTACCATAACAAGGGACTATCCATGAAATATTTTAAACTGGGGGAAAACAGATGTTTGGTTTTGCCTGCATAAAAGCAGCTCCATTGTTCAACATGATGCTTGAGATAATTTTATGGCTGGAATTGCTGTTGGCCATAACGCCTCCCAATTACTTGGTGAATATTAATATGCTGGAAACTGAAAATAAAGCAGACATAAAAATCTCCATTTTTAAACTAGGGATCCCACAACTCTCTACCCACCATGGCCAGCCGCTATCTTGGCTGGAGGGTTCTGGTACTTTAAATAGGGAAACTCACTGGGAGACCAGAACTGGTGAAACAACTCCTTAAATATCTCACTTACCTTGAAAGCCTGATTAGAGTTGCTATAAGTCAGTTCCAACTTGACGGCACAGAACACATACAGTATAAAGTAGATCCAGTGAGCAGTGGTAATCACAGATGACTGATTAATACATCTTCTAGCAGTTTTTTCTCTTTTATTAAAATAGAAAAATGCTCACTGCCCAGTATGTCTCCCAGTGCCCACAGACAAGTGATAATGGGCTTTTCACAATCTCAGGTTAAATCATTGCCATCTCCCAGGTAAGACCCTGGAGAAATTAGAGGGTTAGATGGGCTAATGGCCTGACTCATTATAAGGAGACAGAAACTCAACAGCCCCCTTTCCTTCAGTAGTAGCTATCTGTGACTCATGATATCTGGAAACACTGCAAATGTTACAGTGCCCTGACATCAGCAACAGAAAATCCACTTATGAATGTTCTCTACGAAAATAGTCAAGGTTCCCCTCATCTGCATGGAGCCTGCTGCAAAAATGTTACAGCATCTTTGGACAAGGAAGATGCCTGGGAAGGAGATTATTATTATTCCCCGTTTCAGAGATGTGGCTGGCATCCTGACACCAAATAGCTTGTCCTGCTTTGCTTGCATGAAGATTGCATACAAAAGAACTCGGAATTCATAACAGGTTTCCTGCAGCTCTGGCTTAAAGTTATTTAAACATTTTATATATTTTTTAAAGAATCAACCAATTTTTAAAGTTAACAAACAAAATCAAATAAAGCTCCCACATTATTAGTTGTGCAGAATAACTCCCTATTTTCCAGGACACAAGCATTAATGTTGCACACCGGCTTCCAGATTCCCTGGAAAGCTTGACAGAAAAGAAATGTCTTACAATTGCCCTGAGGCTAAGCAAAGAGGTCTTTCTCTGGGAAGCTTTTGACCAGTGGCTCACCATATTTTGGCTGGATTTGATAGCCAAAACTAGAGTAAATGTGTCCCATTGGACAGAAGGAAGACTGGGATCTGTTGGTACCACTCAGGGGTGATTTGAAGACAAGCGTGCATCATTATTGTTGTTGACATGGATATCAGCAAGGATCTTCGGCTTCCAAGTGTATTAACAGTGGGGGGAAATATTATGTTGCTGAAACAAAGAAAACTGGCAGTGAAGGGACTGACCCAGAGTGGATTTTGTATGGAAGGATTATGTAGTTAATACTCAAAACAAATTCCTGGGCTCAGAAATCTTTCTCTGTCTCTCTCCCTCCCTCCCTCCCTCCCTCTCTCTCTCTCTCTCTCTCTCTCTCTGTGTGTGTGTGTGTGTGTGTGTTTATGAAGTCTGCACCCTATTGAACCTGATGAGGATGTAACAAATACTTGCAAAATGCCTCGTCCTTGATCAAAGAAAAAAGGTGCTGGTCTTTTTGTTCTCATGTAGAAACAAAAACCTTGCAGCAGCTGGCCATTTTTCATGACAAAATGCCGAGATCTCGTGAAAAATGGCCAAGATTTTTGTATTCTACAGGAGAACAAAAAAGACCCGTCAATGGCAAGCAGCATTAGCAAAACATGTGCCAAATTGAGAAAAAGTGAGAAATATGCAACAACTCTTATAATAATCTCACCGTCCAGGAAAAATTTTTGAGAGTCCTCTCTCATCTTTGAGAACAAAGTAAGTGAGAGTTTAAATCCTCAGAACCTGCAGCCTGACAGAGGAGGAACGTTGACAGGTGAGAAGCTGCAGGTGGTGTGTGTGTCTGTGTTTTAACAACCCCTCCTCTCTGGTGCCCAGATTACATGGATAGAAGCTGGGGAGTGAGCTTAGTCTTTCTACCTTTCCTACAAGTCCTCATAAGTCCCTTTCTACCTTTCCTAAAAGTCCCTTTTTAGAAGCCTACAGGAGAGGATGTTTGTACTACACTGGGTAGAGGGACAGAAGAAAGAGCCTATAGATTTCATGAAAGGTCTGCTGCTTTTGGCACCTAATTTGAACACAGCTCACTCCTAACCTTTGGTGCCTACATAACTTTTAAGACACAGCCTGGCACTCGGTCTATATTGTTGGCAATATTTTTGCAAACATTCTCTGTGACAGAGGATGCAAAAAACAATAATTATGTGCTGGCCAAAATTAAAAATCCCTTGGTCCCCATAGAGGCTTGGCAAGTAAGTCTATGGGCCAGCCCCTCTGTATTGCAGTGACTCAGGGCCACCACCAAGAGGAACCTACATTCCCTGACTCTTCTGCTTTCCTTTGCTAAGAAAGCCTTGAACTGGGCAGCCTCTCCTTTACACTGTAATAAGGAAGGCAGTTCATATTAACTAGATGACCATCCTTCATCTCAGATGCTCAGGCTGGCAAACTCATTATTTATGCTATGCCGTTGACAGACAAATTGCAGCCTCCTAGCACAGCCATCTCTGCCTCTAGTAATGTGGAAGCTGAAGAGACAGACGCCCCAATACCACTCAAGGTCTAATGAGGCAGCCATGTGGATCCGCAGACAGGATTCTGTTGAGATCTGGGAGCCGGCACACTGCGGCAAGGATAGGGTTGAGAGAATTTGCAGTGCTGAACTAAATCAAGCACATGCTGGTTGGACCCTCACAATGATCACAGCCCAGCCCATATGCCCTTGGAAATCAGCACACCTTCCTTCATATAGAATAAATTTGGAAAAATTACTTGTTTGGACTTCAATGCTTACAGTCTCTCAACCAGGATGGCTATGGCCACGGATTTACCAAAACAGTGAATCGATTCCATGGCAACTGCAGGGTTTGGCAAAGTTACTCTTTTTAGACTCTACAGTCAAGCATTATAATGTCACCGTGGAACCAGCTATAATAGCTGTGGGATTACTGAGAGGTGGGGGTTCAAAAAAAGTAATTTTTTCTGCAGCAGGACTGAGATGGCCATCGGAACAAGCATGCAGACAATCATCAACCATCATCTGCAAGACTATTGCCCTCTTTTTTTAGAAAAGAAACAATTTAATTAAAAATGTTCTCACCAGTTTAGGCTCTGTCAAGGAAAAAAAAAGACAGAAACACTCCTTGAAGCTTAACCTCCTACCTATTACAATCACCATTCAATTGCGGAGGATTTTTAACTTACAAACTGCCTAATGATGCTTACCTTGCTTAGCTTCTGAATATGCACCATAAACTGTAGCATTCCTCTACCATCGACTTAGGAGATAATGTGACTGAAAACTACTGACATGTCTGGGTTCATGCTAAGGAAACAGGTGTGACCCCCTCTTGTCCCTGGTCCACATACAAATTCAACACTGTCCATGGAAGACTGTCAAGTCAAATTCAGTCAGATTTATTTATCTGCCTCTTTGCTCTAATTGTCACATTTAAGTTGAGTTGGTAATAGATATAAATACAACAGTATTCTGTAAAATCAGTTGGGTATTAATTTCTGTATTTAATCCCTAGAAGATCAGAAAACAAAACAGTTCAGTGATGAGTGCAATAATATTTGACTCCCAAGAACAAATCATTATTGTTGCCCTGAGGATGATGAAACAAGCAATAGTACATTCTGGCCTCTACTGCCGGCCATGAAAGGGATACTGGGGGTTCCCCTCCTGTCTCTGAGGAAGAGCCTTGTGGCAAGAGGGAAACCAAGCCAGCCCTGTCCATTCCTCCTCTAGAGAAGGAGCTGCTACTGCAGCTCTTGTTTTCCTCATCCCTCCCCATCATTTTCCATTTTTGCATCATGTCTGTTGGCTTTTAATATTTATACAGCACTTTTGGAGGGTATAGCTATGTTTAGCATTTAGGTGCTTCATAAGTATTTAACAAGAACAGATGCTATGATGACTCCAATAAACATCAGTTGGAATTCATTTATTCCAAAATTTAAAAAATAAAATAAATCACCATCAATCCTTATATAACCCTTTGGGTTTTTTTCCTAGAAGTATCCAACCTCCAGTATTTTATGACATAGTGTAATATTTCAAGGCTAGTAATGTACTGAGATTTCACTAGTCGAGACAAGAAAGCCAAGACTTCCTGGCGGTATGATTCTGTTCTGGTCTAGTGGACAATAGCTCAACATCTTAAATGCGCTTAATCTTTACAATGACTCTTATATTGTTTTTCCAGCAGACTAAAGACAGCTAAACACTCTGAAAATTGTTACTCAAGAAGATACGTAGTCTTTTATCTCTTGCATGTCAACTTACAGTAAGATATGCCCACTTGATATATAGCATAAGATTTCTATATGGTTTCTGGCAGCATTCACACAGCTAAAGACTCATACGTTCTCACTGAAAATGGAGAATTGTAACTAAATTTGTTCATCATGAATTCTTTACTTTTTTTAATGTTATGGTGGATAAGCTTTCCTGAAAATCATTCTTGATCTTCACCCAGGGTCAGATCATAGCCTGGGAAATGTGTTGTTTCTTGGTCTTATAAAGTTTTTCCTTCAGGTATGCATATCCTTCAAAAACAACTGCCTGAGAATTCAGACATGAAAGAGAAGCAGGTGTGGTCCCCCTAATTACCAATTAGAAGAGAAAAGCAAGGAAATTTGCAAAATACAGATTGAGGAATGTTCCTGGTAAAAACAAATAGTATTTTACTTCTAAAGGGAGCACTGCCTCTAATGATACGCTCACTGTACATTTCGCTTTAGCCCCAAAGTGTTCAACACTCTTCCCAAGCGTGGCAGCTCAAGTGGTAGGGGCCGTGCTGTTATTTGCCATTAATCACCTCACACTTATGGTGATCCTATAAATTGGTGATCTATAGAAGGTCCTATCATTAACAGCCCCACGCATGTCTAGCAAACTAAAGGCCATGGCTTCCTTTATTGAATCTGTGCATCTCATGTTGAGTCTTTTTTTTTCCGGACGCACTGAACTCCAATTTCTATAGTGGCCATGGTGATGGAGAACAGTGGGAGGTGAACATGCCTTGGGTAGGATATAACTGCTCTAGGTCATGCTGCCAGCCCACACAGGGCAGATATAAGGCCCCCAAAAAGGTACAGCCACTGGTCTATGTCAAGGCCAGCTACTGGTTTATAATAATAATCTTGGAACTATACAGAGCTGGAGGGGCCCCTATGAACCATCGGGTCCAGCCCCTGTCAAGGAGGCACAGTAGGGAATCGAACTCCCAATTTCTGGCTCTGCAGCCAGATGCATAAACTTCTGAGCTATCCAGGTTTGCAGAAGCCCCCCAGCAAGGATCCCTTCATCACATACACATACTTTCCCTGAGCAAGTGTATGTGACAAACATCAACAGTCGTAGGCACCATCTGACAGAGACACCATTTTAATTTCTGGCTTGCCTTGATCTGGTAGCGGGCAATGAGGAAGACCTTTGTCTGAGTCTCTGGACAGCTTCCATCTGTCACTGGGTTAGATAAGAGGTTGGAAGAAATACAGTTCTGGACTCCACCCATTTTGTTCTGGAATCCTGTCAGTTGTAGTCCAAAAGAGTCTCTTTTTCAGGTTCTGGACAAGGTAGACATTCTTGTGCAAGGCATTTTTCTATGCTCAGATGCTTAACAGCTAGTTGACAGAAATCACACGCCAAGCCCTTAGCATAACTAACCTCATGAGGATACTATCTACTATGGAGATAATGAGTTACTCTGGGATCCCCAGAAGAGAAGACATTAGTGTAATGAACTGCAAATGTGATCACAGATTACTAGTTTTCATGGCCAATGGCTGACAATGATGGGGTTGTGGTCTAAACCATCTGAAGGGGTTTGGGTTGGGATACAGCTTCTTTAAAGAACACGGCTCTTGGGGTTGCCACCTTGCAATTTCTGTCAGTTAGCTGTCAAGAATCTAGAAAACTGCCTTGCATCAGGATATCCATATCTCGCAGAACTTAAAAGAATGAGTCTTGAACAACTCCCAGAATTCCATAACCAAAAAGTTGGGAGTCCAGAACAGTAACTTTCCCAGCTTCTTGCCTAACCCAGTATTTTTTTTGATTTGACAGGTAGCAGCTCTCCAGAGTCTCAGAACCTTGGATAGCTCCTATAAAGTTCACGCTAAAATCCAGAGCAGATCCGCTGCGTCCACAAAACTAGAACCATTAGCTTTTACATGGAAATGTCATGCCCCAAAGTGAGCAAGGTGCCATTCCTCGTTCATAATCCAAGGCCAAAACCGATATCATAGTAGAAGTAACAATATAACTCTGACACATTTTTTTATTCTTGTTGCTACTACTACCATCTGTTTTTAGTCTCCTCACTGTAGATGAGTGTTCCTTCCCCATTTATACAATGCAAGGACAAAGGTAATCATTAGCCCACATTTCATAGTAAAGGGATCAAAAGCTGAGAGACGACCATGTTTTCAGAGCCCCCTAACTACCCCATTGCAGAACTGTTGCTAGGATCCAGATCAGTGGTTTCCAACTATGGTTCCCCAGATTTGGAGTGGGGCAGGCTTTAACTCCCAGAAGGCTTAGTCAGCATGAGCAATGATGGGGAATTCTGGGAGCTGTAGCCCAACAATATGTAGGAAAAACAGACTGGGAACCACTAGTTTAGACCCATAGCCTGTACTCATTCCTGAAGTTGCTGACTGTTTACAAAAGACATTCTTATGCAGTTGGTTATGATGGATTTATTAGGCAGCAATGCTATACCCATTTAATTGGAATTAAATTCTATTAAATTCAGTAGGATTTACATTTAATGAGACATGCATAGGATTGCACTCTTCCTTTTGTGCTCTTCTCAAGGAAACTTTCCATTAAAAAAATTCCATTAAGGCTAATATTGTAAGCCTGCTTATGTGAAGGCAAGTCCAAGGGGGAGAAAGGGAAGGGTGAGTGAAGAAGACTTACTTTGAAAAGAAACCTGCTTAGACTTGAGGTGTATGCAGCACAAGTGGCAAGAGAGGAAAAGAGTTGCAGTTAATGCTCCACTTTTGGTAAAGATGAGCATCCATGTGTACATGCTAACAATCTCTGCAAAATTTTGTTAATGACTCCAAGGAAATCCATATATTTCCATACTTTCCAGAATTCAACACTGGCAAGCACCTAGACAAGTGGTTGCCGGTGTTTGTGATTAGAGAACTGTGTATACACACTGGTAAATCCCTAATTTTTGGATTTTTTGAAAATACATGCTCATGATTGTCAACATTTACCTGTCAAGGTTTACCATATTCAGGATAATATAAAGCTATCCTTCCTTCTACGGCACTGCTATGAAATGATGTTATTCTTAGTCAGACCCAAATGTCTTGTTATTCTTAATCAGATCTAAATTTCTTGTGTCATCAAGACTGAAATAACCACTCTGTTCAAATTGGCTAGACAACGGAAGAACACAGTCTAGGAGGTTCAGATACCACTGCATCAATACAACCCTACTATAAGACCCTTTCTTTTTGCATTTGAGGTTTTCAGTCCTCTGAAACAGAGTGCTCTTGTTTCTGATGCTGCTGCCCTTTGGGCAAATCAAGACTAGAAAGATAGCTGCAATCTGCTTTTTCTTCCTTACGCTAGTTCCTATCACATCTTGTTCACTAGCCCTATCTCCTGCTCTTTCATCACCTGGCTTTCCCACTGTATGCATTTGGGGAGGGGGCAGAGGAGGGAGATCATAGAGAGATGGAGGGAGGCTCTGCTTAAATAATGCATGCTCCATGCAAATAAGATGTGCTTGGGAAAAACGTTAGCAACACCACCGTCAAGCTGCACTTTTCCTGGACCCACCAGGAGGGGCTCTTCATTGGAGAATCCCCAGTGCTCATGCCATAATATGGTGCTATGGTGAAAGAATAATGCCCAGGGCAAACAGGGCACCACAATTACCGGCCATTCCTGTCATCTTCTAGTATATGTCATCTCAAGCTAATAAGGTAACCTACTGCAGATCTGCCTTCCACTTCTTGAGCTCCTGTTTTCAGACTTGCGTGATTACTATGCCTCATACATAGATAATGTGCATGTGTACTTGTGTGTGCACGAGTGATAAACAAGTGCACATGCCAGGTAGCCATTTCTCTGCTCAAATCCTACCTCCCCAACTTAACATCTATTGAACTGGAAGGACTGTGCTTTGTACCATGGTTTGATATGGATCAACTGAAGGATTTCCTGGATCATACTCCTATATACGTGATGGGGAAGCATTCATAACTCCAGGATAATGGAACACAAGCCCACTAGCATCTAGGCACATTCAAATGGATTTTGATATTACGCCTGCATCTGCACTTTTTGCAGGCAAATATCGGAAGCACACATGTGCAGGGAGACACATGGAGGTGTGCAAACAGCCACTGCCGAGCACGTCTGCTGCTATAGCGTTTGGATTTATGCCACTCTCTCTGGCTAGACTGAGGCTCTGTAATACTACCGAACAGCAGCAGCAGCAGCAGATCTACTCTGTACACCCTGAGGTGAGGGTGTGATGCAATTGTTCTCTTGAGCCTGTTCTTTGAGGCTCTCCTCTCCAAGCTGTGTGCTCCAAAGCAGGATGCTGTCCAAGTTTGAACTTACATCCTGTAGATACAATGCATAGTGTGTGTGTGTGTGTGTGTGTGTGTGTGTGTGTCTGTGTCTGTGTCTGTGTCTGTGTCTGTGTGTGTCTGTGTCTGTGTCTGTGTCTCTGTGTGTGTGTGTGTGTGTGTCTCTGTGTGTAGATATCTCTCCACCTGTTCCTGCTGAACATCCACACACACAATATATATAGATACATGGACAACCCACTCACAACTTGCATTCATGTGCAGTATACTACCTACACAAGGTCTGCTCCTGCACAAATGGACAGCTTTTACCATAGATGCACCCACCTTTGTCTCACATAGGCAAGAAGTATACACACAATCACACATTCTTCTACATCCAGGCAAGTCAATCTGCTGGAGCCATTTATAACAAAAAGCAGCAGGCATTCAGGTTGCCTTACACACACACACACACACACACACACACCGAAAGCTCCTGCACATGCCACCCTCAGGTCACTGCAAAGAGCCCCTGCCAAAGTTTGCTGTGATGGCATAGAAGCAAAGGGTGAAGGAGGATGCAGGGCTGCGATCCTCCTCCTCCTCCTCCTGTTGCCACCATCACTGCCGCCGCCACCACAGCTGCAAACGGGTGGGGGAGCCTGAAACCTACCCCTCCCGCCTGCCGCTACTGCTCTTGCAGAGATTGGGATAAGAAATCCAGCCCAATACAGCTGCACACAGCTGGCTTAAGATCTGTTCAGAATCTAAAGCTGGGAGATGGGGAGGGAGGGGGGACAGAGAACCAGCTTGCACCAACCCAGGCAAATGGATTTCTTCTCCTTCACATGTGGTCATTCCTCCTCTCTTTCTTTCTCTCTCTCTCTCTCTCTTTACGCCCCCAACCTCTGTTCTTCCATCACCTACCTCGTGCCCCCCAACCCTCATTCACCCTCCTATCAAATCGCCCATGCGCCTCGTTTTCCTCCTCCGCTTTGCGCCCCTGAGCTTCAAGGGATGGGGGAAAAGAACTGGGGAAAGGCAGCAGAAAAGAGCGGATGCCTTCCTCTTCCTCCCTACAGCTTTCACGAACGGCAGGCGTTCGGGGTGGGGTGGGGGGATGGAGAGGGGTTGGCGGCGAAAAAAAAGAGCCGGAGGTCTCCCGGACATCCAGCCGGCGCCGCCGTGGATGCCGCTGGTGGAGAAGGATGGGGCGGACGGCACCTACCTGCTTCTTCGCGAGAGAGGCTTCTCCCAAGTTCAGCTGGTGCATCCCAACGAGAGCGCGAGCCGGGAGGAAGAGGAAGAGGAGGAAGCAGCAGCAGCAGCCGAGGACCCCTCTTCATTCAAATTCCTTGCGATTGCTAAGGGGGAGGGCTGGAACGGAGAGAGAAAGAAGGAGGGAGAGGGAGGCTGCGTTTGTGTGTGCGTGTGCACGCGCGCGCGCGTGTGTGCTTGTGTGTGCAGCGCGCGCTCGGCGTGCCAGCGCCCCCTCCCTCCTCGGAAATGGGTCCCCGCCGGCGACCCTCTCCGCCGCCGCGCCCCCCCCCCCACGCCCCTATCAAGGCCTCGGCGGCAGCCTTACAGGGTGTGCGGTTCCACACACCCCACTCCTCGAGGCACCCGGGGAGGTGCAAGGCGAGATCTCGCACACGCACACCCGGGGAGGCCCGCAGAGCCGAGCAGAACAGGGTGGCGATGGTGGGGAGGCTGATGGAGCCAGCCAGCCAGAGCAGGGCAGAAAGAAGCGGAGGGAGAAGCCGGATTTGCTGCCGGTCGCTACCGCAGCTGCATCACTGGGGACGGGAAAATGGGCAGGCAGAGGGAGGAGGAGGAGGAGGGCAGCCGAGAGATGGAGGGCGAGCTCGGGCAAAGAGGCATTGGCCATTCCAACGCCGAGTGATTAATTACCGACCAGCCCCGGGCTAGTTGATTGGAGGGGGGGTGGGGAGCGCGGGAGGGCAGAAGGCTTTAGGACGAGGGCAAGCAGCCCCCAGGAGGAGAGGGTGGGGGGGACAGCACCTGCTCCCTGCCCCACTCTCTCCTGATGTGTGGGGGGGAGCTGGGGAAAAGCGCACCAGGCGATTCTCCCACTCAGTCACCCGGTCCAGAGCTCTCCACAATGTCAGAGTTCGGTAACGTTACCTCCTTTGGGAGTGGGGGGGGGAATGCAACTCCCAGAATCCCCCGTTAGAGTCCCAAAAAGGCAACGCGTCCAAACTCTGCGGGTCCTGGCAACCCGCCCCCCCCACTCCATACACGGAGAGTCAACAGCTGCTACAGATTTTTCTTTTTCCACACACACGGATACGCGCGCAACCGCTGGTCGTCGGCACACATCTGCCGGGCGAAGGACAGTCACCGTGAGCAGCAGCTGGCGGGCAGGTCCTCCCTCCGCCCCAGCCGCCCAGCGCGCGCCCCTGAAGGCAGGCAAGCAACAGGGGCTAGGAAAGGTCTCTACCCCCCCCGGTCAAAAATTCGCGCGTGCACGTCAGCAGCTGCTGTTCCCGGGCAGGTGCCGTCCTCCCTCAGCTAAGTGAACTGCTTGGGGGGGAGGGCAGAGAACACATTGGGAAAGGTGCAAGGGAGAGGGGTGGCGTCCTCCCCGCGCCCCCTCCCCTCGCTAGTCTGATAACAGCTGGGAAACGAGCCCCTTCCTATTCTTCCTCTCCCACCACGTGATATACACCTACACGTCCCAGCAACAGGAGCGGCGGAGGAAGCAAGCTTTCTCGTGGGCGCGCGCGCGCACACACACACACACACACACAAAACAGCTGGTTGGGGTAGCGCGCGTGCCGCGGAGTGGGGAGGTGACCCAGAGGTCCAAACCGGGACAGTCACTGGAAAAGTAGTCCCCCCACACGCTGCCTCCGCGCCCCAGTTGGTACCCAGACGCGGCACCAGTGGTTAGGGAAGGAAACTCAGGCAAGACAGCGGCTGACCCTGCCCGTTGGCAAGCAGCCTTTATAGCAGTTGTGCCCCTGGCTCAGGCAAGAACTTCTGTGGAAACGGGCGCCTTGTGTGTGTGTGTGCTGGTACAGAGGCATGCACACAACTTGAGAGACAAAAGCCTGGCAGAGGGAGGGTCCAAAGCGAGGAAGACCTTGACAATGTTACATTCACCCAGTGAATCTACTCTTGCTCTGCAAACACACACACACACACACAGAGAGAGAGAGAGAGACGAGCAACAGGTGCCAGGAAATGTCTCTCAATATACATTGAGAGAGCAAGACAGTCTCTCTTACACGGACACACCCACCGCTGGAGGCACCACCCACATCCTTCTGCACCTGCTTAGATCTCTCCTCTCTGGTGCTTAAAAGCACCCAGCATCTACTGTGCACAGAGAAGACAGGCAGGGTCAGCCCAAGATACTTGGCTGCCCATAATAGCCAAGGCCACAGTGGTAACCCTTTCCCTATTTCATATATAAGTGCCATCTAGATTGTCATTTCAATCTCAGCAAATGAAAACAGCATCCTCTATGATATTTATTGTGACGCCCTGGACCGTTGCCTCACTCTGCCCAATGGTCATGATAGTCCTGCGAGTAGGCAAACAGCAACCAGGAGTTCAGTCCCTGTATTATAGCAATGGCAGGTGCCCTTAAGTTTTGACCCAAACAGGAATAGAAACTACACACATACAAACCCTAGAAATACTGGGCTGAGTGTACCACGAAACATCCATCACTACTTACTTATAACAGGAAGTAACTTTCTTCCAACTTCAGCACACTTAGAGATTCCACACTGCTATACATATCAGGAGCTTTTTTACAAAATCAACAGGTGCACTTTCTCTTTCTTGCATGGAATTATAAGGGAAAGCTGCATGTGTTGAGTTTCTGCCTGCTATGCAACAAGTCGAAGTACAGTATACCTTCTTTTCTGGGAAGTGAGGGTCATAGTAATCGCAATTCACACATCCTTTTTTCACTTAGCCCTTACGTACTTGCACAGACAATTAATTGCCCGTGTATCTCTTCCTAGAATGAGTTGCCATCATAATTCCAATTACCCTGGGAAGGGTAGTAGGGAGTGCTAAGAATTATCTGTTGGAGAGCAGCAGTGCATCAGTGTGACAGGTGTGGACGTTTCACGGGCACTTCACTTTGTTGGTTTAAAATGGGAAAAGCTGCACCTTTTAAATTTTATTACTATGCACTCGGTGTGAGTTGTAGAGGCTCTGCCACCTTTGTGGGGGGCAGGAAAAGGTATTTATTTGCCCATAAATTGCCTGCAAGCACTCATTTAACTTTTTTGTGCAAATTTTATCCAAACATCAGTTTAAAAAAAAAAACATACATGCACACAAGAACATTACTTGGGTGATAGTCTCTCACTGAGACCCAGGCACACAAAGAGTGTTCGGGAAAACTCCATACTGCTGACAAAATAAACCAGGATAAAATTGTCTTTTTGAATGCCCAAGGGAAAGGGCATTGAAAATCTGACAGAGGAAATATTACTGCCCTCAAACGAGGTTTCACATATCTGTCACCATATGTGTATATCCTGTTCTTCCTCCACTAAGCTCTGTTGCAAACTGGAGAGCCAAAGTAGTAGATAAAGTATCGTCTAGGACTCAGGAGACCTGGGTTCAAATCCTACATGAGTCATGGAAATTCACTGGGAGTTGTCAATATTAAAACCGCTCTTTAAATATCTCATATACTTTGAAAGCATTGTTCAGGTCATCACAAAGGAGAGTCAGTGTTGCAGAACATGATGCAATATTTGCAAATTATCCAATTTTATGTACTAGCCATGTGAGGTAGGTTAGATGGAGAGACGGTCACTGAGTCAAAGTTACATGGCATGCCTCATGGATCAATATAGATTTCAGTCAACATCCAACACTTCAGCCACCTTACGACACTGGCTTCTAATACATTCTCAGACCTGGGCGAGGGGGAAGCAAACAAATTCCCTCATTTCCAATTTTAAAATTACTGGACTGCAAAAACTCCACACCTGAATACAGACACTGCAGTTGCAGTCCTTTGCATATATAAATCAAGCAACCCATTGCTGAAGGGACATGAGCTTCCCCCAGCACAAATATCCACATACCAGGCTTCTAGAACTTGTCACAACTTTGTTTCTTCTTCAGCAGCTGTACAAATAAACTCATCCAGTTGCCTTCTGAAGATGTGCACACAAACAGCAGCTGGAGAGATCCACAATAACAGCTGGTGAGAAATTACTGTTCTCACTTCCTTTCCTCCTTCCCTTCTTCCCCAATGAAACCATGCAAACATGTAGAAGATGTGTTGCAATATCCTTGAGATAAACACGTCGCTACGTTTGTCCCAGACCTGTACACTAAAGCTTGTCATCATTTCTCAAGGCCTGTTCAAAGTTCTCTGACAACTTCCAAGGCAGGTGAGCAAAAAGAAGGGATTCATCAACCAAGGTCAAGCAGTGCTGGAGAGCTGCACTAAGCTCAGATGGACCCCAGTGGCGGGTGGGCCTGATTTATCCCTTGTGGGATAAACATTGTACTAGGCACAATCAGCGTTTGGGACCTCTCTGCCATGCCCAAGACACAGATTCACTGCACAGAATGAAGCAGTCATTAATCACAAATTTTGTTGCAGTAGATTTTTTTTTTTGGATGTAATTTTTACTAAAATTTACAAATTTCTTCACCTAGGCTTTTTTAAAAAAGAATTTTACAATTTAAAAATGTCTATTTCCATTCTTTTTAGAGGAATTTGCCAACATTCACATTTTTCTCCATGTTTGCAGCAGAAGGAGCTTGAAGTTTAAAACATTTGACTCCAGGAAAAAAAACAAGTCTTACAGATACTTTCATTCAGGTACCCTAAGGCTGCAACGACCTTCACCGGGACTTGCTTTTATGTAAAGATAACACAAAATCAGGCTGCATGTTTCTACCTCATATATAAATAAAAACTAAATAGTTATGCACCACCATGTTGATTCTGACTTAGGGTTTTCTAGGTATTGAGCACTCAGAAATTGTGTACTATTTCTAGGGGCACCCTGGAATTGTGGAGCTTGCCCAAGGCTACACAGGCTGGCTCTTTTCCTGGTAAGCACAGTGGGGAATTGAACTCTAGCTCTGCAGCCAGGTACTCAACTCACCATACTTACCAGTCAAAAGTAAGTATGCATAGTAAGTATATATTTTAAAAAAATTGAACTCAAGAGAGACTGATTTCTGAGAAAACACATCTAGGATCAGACAACTTTTTTTTTTGCTGATATAATGGCTAAAATCCTGTTGCTTAGCATAGTGAGTCACAACTAGAGTAAGCCCATTAAATCAATGGAACTTACAGAGAAGTTGAATCACCAAATCCCCTCTGATTCGATGGGTCTACTCTAGTTGTGGCTTACTATGCTAAGCAACAGGATTTCAGCCATTGTTCACCTGTACACAATTTTAGAATTCTTAGTTGATTAATCCTCACCAGAACAATTTAGATCAGTGGTGTCGAACTGTGGCCCTCCAGATGTTCTTGGACTTCAACTCCCAGAAGCCTTCACCACCACCTCTGCTGGCCAGGATTTCTGGGAGTTGAAGGCCAAGAACATCTGGAGGCCACAGTTCGACACCACTGATTTAGATCATCCAGTGATTTATAGATGGAATGCTGATATGCTCAATCCAGTTTGAACTTGCCTTTCCAAATCTAAATGAAGAGTATTTTCACAAGTGGCACTAAGGATTTCTTTGAACCTTGAATATGTCACTTCTGGAAATATAAAGAAGGGAATAGATCCATCTTTAATGCTTGACAAGTTTTGACTTTGCCCCATATGCTAATACTGCTTTAACAGCCACTTGAGAAAGCAGACCACTCTGAACAGGAAATATTGAGCATCTTCACTGATGTGGTCATTATTAGTAAAGGCCCTTCCAATTCATCATACAAATATGTAACAGAATAAACTAGGTTTACTTCAACATCAGCTCACACAGCTGGAAGATCCTGGCACCAAATCTTCAAACAGAATCTATGATTTCAATTAAATATGATTTGCCTGAACTAGAAATGACCAATTATGTTGCCAAAAAGAATGATGGGTCTTGTAGACAATATCAATGTGTAAATAACCACACCATATTAAAAACATCAATAATCTACAAACATGGTAAAGCAGACAGCCCTATTGGCTGAAATCCTATTGTGCAACTTTACAGCTGTGCAAGTTGAGGATGTTATCAGCTTTGAGCTTTTGTCCCTTACTTACAGTATAGAAATGTTATTTTGGACTACAAGTCCCATAATCTTTCCATGAGCATAGCCACCAATAGTACTGGCTAGGAAGATTATGGGAGTCATAATCATGATGAACTAATCATTTCTACGTAAGCTTCATCCCCATTAGCCAGTCAAGGTGCATCATATCCAAGCCTGCTCAAGTTATTTTTGACACCTGAGACACAAACAATTTACCTCCCTCCTAGACAGTGTTATGAAGCAATAAGAATCTAAACAGTTCTCATTTCTTGATCAGCAATGTTTTGAGAATGATTAAACCAATCAAAAGAAAGTTTTCGTAGTACATACAGGTGCATTAAATATGGCTCAAATGGCATTAGGCGGAGGGGCAGATGTTAAATTGCTGTTCTAGATGAGATTCTAGATCACAGGCTCACAGTAAGTTCTCAACACACTTGTATTTATTTACTTTATCTGTAAAGACCGAAATGCGGTATCTTATTCGAATCACAGTAGATGCATTAAAGGAATTGTTGAATGGCAAGTAAATACATATAAATCCACTCCGTTTAGTAGGCTTGTGCCAGTTGGAATTCGCCACTGGATATATATCCTTTCTGTCAACCTTGATTTCAGCAGTGCTCCACCACCAAAAAAAAAAAAACAACAACAATATAACTACTGCATATAAAGAAACAGCACCCAGGATGGACTTTAAAGCAGAGATGGACATATATTAATAATCATCATGTGCCATCAACTCAATTTTTGACTTATGGCAACTTTTTTCAAGGTTTTCTAGGTAAAGGAAATACACAGAAGAGGTTGGCCATTCCTTTCTTTTGAGGGCACCCTGGGACTGTGCAGCTTGCCCAAGGCCACACAGGTTGACCCTTCTCCCAGGAGACACAGTGGGGAATTGAGGTCCCAGCCATACCTAAACCACTGAGCTATCCAGCCAGCAGGTATATATTTGCCAGCAGGCAAATATTATATATTATGGAATTTGTGTTCACCAGGACCCTTGAGGGCCACCAGTTGAAGCCAAGTGATAAATATTTATTCCAGAAGTTACATATGGGATCCAAAGTACCGCCGAGGCCATTACATGCCTATCCAGGCTGAAGTAGTGCATTTTCAGTACAAGAACCGGGGTTGTCAGTCATACATATCGTTTTGCGCACAGACCTACTCCTCTTTTTCTCCGAAGCTTTCTTGAATTTCCGGCCACTGGATCTTGAGTTGCCTTCTACTTGCTCCTGGTTTAAGCACAAATGTTTGAAGTCATCAAGACAAAAAAAAGGTCTTGTTATTAACTATGACGTGTTATTAACTATGACTTGAGTAAGAATTTCAGAGCATCTCATATAATCCAATATAATCTTATATTGTTGTTCTGTGTGATCCAGTTGGAATCAACTTACAGCAACCTTAATAGGGCTTTCAAGGTAAGAGAGTTAAGGAGTGATTTTACCAGTGAGCTTCCATGGCCCAACAGGGATTCAAACCCAGGTTCCTGAGTCCGAGTCCGTTACTCTATCCACTATACTATTGGTTCTCAAGCATGGGTAACCCAGACGTTCTTGGACCACAGTTCCCTGACACATTCACCACCAGCTTTGTTGGCTGGGATTTCGTGGAGCTGCAGTCCAAGAACACCTGAGTTACCCAAGGTTGGAAACCATTGCACTATACCATACTGGGTGCCCTTATATCAGGAGCTCATTATTTGCAACATTTCTTGGCATCACTAATCACAGCATCTGCTTCATGTTGGCAGGTTTCATGCCAACATCAATTTCTTGACAGGTTTCTGGTTTCTTCCAAACTTCAAATGGCTGACTTCTCCCCCTTCCTTGATTGTGATGCTTCAGAAAGAGGGAGAGGGGATCCCCAAATAACATGTCCATTACCAGGTGGGTTTTACCAGATCATGACCAGATGACCAAGTGCCTGCTCAGACAGGTGTCTAAGTGCTCTTTGTGGTTGGGAAATGTCAAGGCTTTCCCTATCCTTATTGTTCTTTATCCTGATACTGGACTTGATGTCAAATAGTGGAGGATACCTTCAGCTGGAGTACTACATCCGCCACTCTATTTCCACTTCTTTTCCACTTTCTGCCCATCAGCATTACCAGGGAGTGACTTACCAGTTCCTGCTCCAGGTGGATTGTGCATAGTCAGAACTCTCCACTATGACCTGTCCATCTTGGGTGTCCCTGCATGGCATAGCCCATAGCTTCTTTGAATTACTCAAGCCCCTTCACCATGACAAGGCAGCTATCCATAAAGGGCTTGCAATGATTTACTGGAATATATTTGATTATACACTTTAGGTGCAATCCATGACTCTGCCAAACATATTGACTGAAATCCTATTGCTTAGTATAGTAAATCACAACTAGAGAAGGCCCATGAAATCAATGGAAATTAAAGAGGAGCTAATCAAATAGTTACTCTAGTTGTGACTTACTACTCAAAGCAACAGGATTTTAGCCTTTGAATTAAAACTATGTGAAAGAATAAGCCAGGACAAAAACATGTGTGTTTTAGAAGCAAACATTACAAACGAAGTAACCATGTACGAAATTTATTACACCTCTAATAATTCATATTTAACTTTGTACAACTTTGGGTCAAGAAAGTAGCATGTGTATATATATATTCTACATGCCACCAACATGCCACCAGCCTTGCTTCTGGAACCTTCAGTGCACTCAGTTTTCAACTGAGTGAGCTTGCTTGGTATCCATACATGTGTCTAAAAATAATCAAACAGAAATGCTTAATTTCATAATTGCTTCCTGTATATACAGGAGAGAGAGAGAGAGAGAGAGAGAGATTACAGAAAGCATGACCAAGGCTTCTGATTTACGCTTCTGAGTAGCACAAATGTCCTGTTTATTTAATTGGTCACAGCAACCAATCCATATGTTTTGTATGTATTATTCAATTTTCTGTAACTTTCCCCATCTCCCTTGCATTTTAAGAAATATACTAATTAGAAAATTTAATTTATTTTAAATCTCCTGCTTTCTCAGTTATTTGAATACCCTGATTGAACCTGATCCACCCTGATCAGCTAATGCTGTGGTTCTTTCTTCCCAGTTTAGATCGGAGGAAAACAGAGAGACCCATATGGCAGCTAGATGCAGCCTCTCTCACTGCAGTCAGAATCTCTCCACTGATCTATAATGCGGTGAGCAGTGACAGATTGATTTTACAGCTCCACTTGGAGCCGGCCGCTGGCCCTGGATTGGGGATGAATCAGCTTTCTTTGAGCTTTGGCTTTTATTTCATTATTCTCCTTAAACCTCCCTCACAGGCGAACAGAAGAGCAAAGCAAGAAAGTTGGCATAAAGATGTTGATGAGCATCTATTCCTGTTCTCGCAACCTCAATCTGCAATTCTGGTACCTCATTCAACACTCCCTGCCCTGCACAGATAGTCTTTGGATACCTTCCACGATCAACCAGGAATCAAGGAGGTGTTCAGAAAATGGCAAGCATCATGTAAAACGGCTATATTTAGCCCTCGTTTCTACACTAATAAATTTAAGACTACAATTCAAACAAGAGTAAGCATTTTCAGTTCCATTTGTTTCTGTTCCCAGAAAGGAAACCATGTTAGTCTATTGCAGCAAAAACAATTGAATGAATCCTGTACCTCCTTAAAAACCAACCAATTTATTATAGCTTCAGTTTTCTTGGACTACAGCCACTTCCTCAGATGTATGAAGTGTTATCTGAAGATGCCAGCCACAGAGACTGGCGAAACGTTAGGAAGAACCACTTTCAGAACACGGCCAAGAAGCCCGAAAAACCCACAACAACCATGTTATCTGGATGTTCAGTTATATATACTATACCACTGGTTCTTAACCTTGGGTTACTCAGGAGTTTTGGACTGCAACTCCCAGAAGCCTTCACCACCAACTCTGCTGGCTGGGGTTTCTGGGAGTTGCAGTTCAAAAGCATCCAAGTAACAAAGGTTAAGAACCACTGTACTATACACACGATTGGGAGCAGGAACATAAACAGTGAAGTCTGAATGAAATTAAATCCAGAAAATACTGAATTACATTATTAACACCAATGATGCAAAGAAATGGATGCAGATCTGTGTTAATGAGAGTTCTATTCACACCTTAATAGGGAAAAAAATCACAAGAAGGCATCATGGGTCACCTGGATATAGATCTTCACATTTCACATCTCAACTGCAAACATGGATCATATGCCGTTAGCAACTCTGCAAGGTGATATGCAACCCTGAAGCACAATTAACACCATCCAGCACTGTTGCCATAAAGGCTTTCTTTCAGAAGGATTTTTTTTCCAACCAACAAAATTGCAACAAATGGCAGGAACAAAACCAAGCTGTGATTGGTACAACCGTTGCAGTCGATAGTAAGTGATGCTAAATTCTTGCAAGCTAAAGATTGAAAGCTGTAGCTTACTCCAATAATAACTTCTAAGGTGAAAAGGCATGCACCCATCTTGTTGAACATTTTTATTTATTGGTGAACAATGGAGGATGGGAAGCTAATGAGATCCTAAGAGATCATGAAAGAGATTGGGTTCCCCCCCCCTGAAATTAATTTCCAATATATACTGTGATTTAGTTCCATCTGCACGATCAGTGGCAAGATATGAGAACTTACCGCCCTCATTCTTCCATTTTAAGTCAAGAGAAAAGTAAAAGATGAAGGGTCTGGTGTTACCATTAGGGAAAATGAGGCATGACCACTCCCAGAATTTTAACCCAATGAAAGTAGCCATATTAGCTCAAGGATTCTGGGAGTCGTACACCAAGAAACATACATTTTCCAAGTTTTCCTCCAAGATACATTCCCTGGATTCACCATTTTAATGGACCTTGTAAAAGTAGATGGGTAAGATCTCTGCCAAAAATCGAGAGGACGACTGCCAGAAAGACCAAACAATATTGAACAAGATGGGCATTGTGGCTGAAGCAGGGCAGCTTCCTATGTTCCCAACTTTCTGTCCCAGTTCTGCAGCTGAAGCCCAGAAACTCATCCACCTCTGTCAGGCCAAAGCTTGGAAACATTGCTGTTTTTTGACCACAACTTCAAAAATATCTCTGTCAGCATGGCCACTGGCAGCCAATTGGCTACCAAGGTTTGTCTCTTACCACTTTTTAAACACGTACCACCCCCCAGTAGTAACAGAAGACTCGTAGGCATATTCAAAAATCTCTTGCCAAGCAATCAAGAATATTTTACACAAATTGCATATTTTATTAAGAAAACAGGAATGTATTATAAATGTATATTGTGCATTATGTATACTATGTGTATATATTATTTATAACAAACAAACATAGCCTTGCTCTGTTTCAGCTTAATATCAATGTAATATCCTAAAGCCATGGCACAATGCTTGGATTGGCTTAATTTAAAAGTGCCCCTCATCCCCGACTCACCAGAAGCCCTGTTTGAAGGGATATGGTGTGGTACTGAAGGGAGATGGCTGGACAGTGTCTGCGAAGCAACCAACATGAATCTGACACAAGTATGGGAGGCAGTGGAAGATAGGAGGGCCTGGCGTGCTCTGGTCCATGGGGTCATGAAGAGTCGGACACGACTAAATGACTAAATGATGATGATGATGATGGTGGTGTGGTACTGAAGAAATGGTGGACACCAGTCATTCCCTTGGTGCTGTCCCTGCAAAACACCACATATGAGCTTCTGCTAACGAGCCAATTAAGATCAACTGGCTGGGAGAAGGGCAAAGCCTCCTTGGCAGACCAAAGAAGAGTGTTTTAACTCTGGTCCATCAAGGAAGAATATAAGCATCTCCCCTGTCTCTGCATTCTAGTTCGCTTGAAGACTTCATCTGCCCCCCCCCCCAATGACAGTTAGGAAGGCATAGTGAGGAGAGGGGCACATAGGTGGATCAAGAAATGTGACTGGGGGAATTGCTTGTTCTTACATCTCTTGTTCACTTGTCACCACTTTATTAGTGATGGAGCAGAGCAGGTTTAAAAAGCAACACACACCTCAAATCAAAATGCAGATATAATAGAAGGAAGGCAATGGAAAGTGACTTCAGATCATGCCAGCCTCCACCTTGTCCAGCGTTCTTTGCAAAAGTGACAGAAACCAGCATATGAAAGTTTGTCGACTGACTGGAACTCGGTCAATAGTCTCATCTTCTAGTTTCCTACCAGACCCCACCTAGAATAAAACAAAAGTTCTTTAGGTGTCTAATGATTACAGGGCAGTTACTTCATGCCTCATCTGCCATGCCATGAATCATTCTCACAAGAAAAACCCATGCTGTTTCCAACATTTTAATCTGAAGGATTATTGGGATTCTGGCATTTCAAAATTTGTGATACCCTTATTAAATTTCTCAGTTCTTCCAGCAAACACTATGTGGTCTTTAAGACCTTAGGTCCCCCAATATAATTTTCATGAAACTAGAATATGTACTGCATATTCTTCTAATACCTTCTCTTCCTACTTTTAAAATCTGAAATCTGCTTGAATTCATCCCAAAATCCTATCAGTCTCTATTTTTTCATAATCTTTTGTTGACCCCCCCTTTGTACCATCTAGTATACCTGTGTACATTCAATGCATGTGGGCAAAGCAAAATATGGCAAATGGCGGGCTCCGCAGGTAAGGCTGTTCGCTGTGCAGAGCTTCTTTTCCCTCCCCACCTGGAATCACATCCCGATGATCCAGGTGGGGAGGCAGGGAGCGCTTACTTAATGGGTAATCCTTCCCTAATCTGCCTCTTTTGAGGCTTTGAGACCCACCCGCCTACCCTCAAAGCTAGTGTGAGCTTTGCTGGTCACCTTGGGGCCAGATAGGAATTTTTGACCTGCTTGATGATTGGCTGTTGTAAGCGGGGATTTTTTTTCCTATCCCACACTGGCAATAGGGGTAGGGCCATTTTTTTACTGGGTGACATTTTGTTAGGCCACACAGGTGGGTAGTGCGGATGGATCAATGAGTTCCCCGTGGAGCACAGGGGAGGTATAGCGCATCCAAACAATCAGAGCTGCAGATTGTGAGATTACAGCATGAGGGAGGAGGATGTGCTAGGGCCACCTCTGGGCTGAAAGCCGCCAATAGACAAGGGGTTAAAGGCCTTTGCCAGCCAAGACAGTGCTGTCTTCTGGACCACGTGGCCTTGGGGCAGAAACTCACCCATTGTCGTGAAGAAGGGGTCCTGTAAGACCTCTGCTACCAGCATCATTCCGCATTACAGCAGGCTCCTCTCTGTTTGGCAAGGAGTTGAATACAGTTTATGGTTAATAAAGTGTGGCTTTGTTTCATCCCATTGTCTGAGTCTCATCTCTTTATTCCGGGATGGGAATTCTTCATGTGATCTATTCCTATTAACAAAGTCCAAGACTGGGCAATATTATTATTGGATCATTAAAAGCTTACACATAAGATGAACTTTTATGTTCTTCCATACCTTTGAGTCAGGCAAAAATGTTGTGAAATATGGAATTAAGACAAACAGTTCAAATCCTGGGTGAGATGTAACAGCCTTGGCTTATGAATCCAGCCTGCCAATCAAGGAAAATGGAGTTAAGATTCCACATGAGGCAGAAATTGCAAGATACAGTTCCTCCCTACACTGTGGACAACTCCCTACACTCCCTACATTGTGACTAGCTTCCCCTTACCCAAAAATCTGCCATCTATTTCCCTCATCCCCAAATTTTATACTATCTTTTCTTGATGAAGAGTTCTGGACAACTTGAAAGCTCATTGTATGTGTAACTTGACATCAGACTTCATAATATCAGAGCAAATGTTAGCTTAGCCAGGGTGGGTTGAGGAATTCTGGGAGTCATTGTCTAAAAATTAACTTTCATATATAAATATATAGTTCATATATGGTACATTTAAAAATGAGCTGATTATGATGTTTGCTCATTATCATATACATATACAGTACAATATTGAACAAACACTGTCATCAGCTCATTTTTAAATACAAATAGGACATAAAAGTTTTCTTCCTAGAAAAGGAAGGAAGTGAATTTAAGGAAGGCATTCATGCAAAAAAGTTATTATATAAGTGCAGCTTATCAAGACACAGATGGTCAGCCTGTGTTGACCCTTGAGATTAAAACATTTCTTTGATCTTAGGAAATCAATGAAAGATGAGTGTCAGTGCAAAGGATCAGGTGGGTTGGAACTGGGAAAAGGTTGTAAAAATGATTTTTCACATTTTTGACTCAGCAAGAAAAAGCAAATTCTACCACATTCAGTCCACACATTTGTTTAGTCTCCTGCCTTGATATTTAACATCATTAATTGGTCTTCCCTTAATTACATAAGGGGGAAAGCATAAACTTAAATGATTACCTTGGAAAAGACACACTTTCATTTCTTTGGTTCTTAAATATATGTATCCTTTCCTCTTCTGTAATAAGAAAGAAGTGTATCAATTTAATTAGAATAGTGAGAACTAGAGGCATGTAATGTTGCTTGCCTGGATTTCCACCTTCAGAATGCTTTGGTCATGCGGCCTCAGAAATTTGGGAGTTGTAGTCCAAAACCACAAATCTCCAGTCTTTTCATTATAACTGTACTTGCTGTTTTTTTTATTTCTTTGCTATTTATGTGCTTTTTAAAGCACTACTTAATCAGCTGTGTTTCAATGGAAGCTGCTAACTCTGATTTTGAAGGAACAATGAATCCAATCCACTTTCAGTGTGAACTTTGCAGGAGCTCTCCAAGGTACTGCACCCTATTTCTAAAATAACTCCAATTAGGGATGAAATTTTCAGAATTTTTGGAGTACAAATACGACCATTCTCCATATTGGGAGTTCTACTTGATAGACCTTACAGACACCTAAATGTGGCTTAGTGGGGAGAAAGGCCTACATTAGGAAGCTTTGAAGCCCGACTATGCCTAGTTACACCTAGCTTCTGATTCAGAAAGAAAGTTTTCATTAGCACCTATTAGGGCAGGAACAGGAAGCTTAGGCAGATTTAGGCCTAGCTAAGTTTCAGAGCCTTCCAGTTGGGGCCTTTTGCCCAGGTGCACCACATTAGGTGTCTGTAAGTTGTCTCTCTGTCAGAATGGAGAATCCCAGAATGGAGATTGTGAGATTTGTAGTCCAAAAAAAATCCAAAAATTCCAACCCTAGATCCAATACCTTGGATAACCCCATTTAAAGTTAAGAGTGAGATTTGCTTCCCCCACAGAAATAGAGCTACCGGCTTCCACTGCTGTATTCTATCTTAGTGATTTGTGTTTGTTACACTATATATTTTTTTCACACTGCATTAAAAATACTGTTAAATTGCCTGAAATGTTTACAGCAAAATGGATATGCAATAATAATTTTTTAAAAACAGTCCTACTGTAAAATGCATTTTGTTCTTTGTTCTCCTTGTTATTTTAAAATGCTTATGTTTCTAGTCCTCATTAGTTGCATTCTTATGGAAAATTGTTGCTTAGTGTTTAAAGGCTCATAAACCATTGGGCCATTTCCCTATTTGTGAGTACACTTTTAAGTATGAGTATAACATAGACTTTTGATAGTACCGTGCAAATATACAGTAGAGTGTGTAATGGCTGGAATGCTGGACGGGGACTTAGGACATTTGGGTTCTAGTTCCCTCTGAATCATAAACTCAGTGCTGACTTTAGGCCAGTCATTTTCTTCAAACTGATTTATCTCTCTCACAGGGCTGTAGGGGGGGAAGGGGAAGGGGGGGACAGAAATTCTTGTTGTCTTCAGTTCATTGGAGGAAAGACAGGGTATACATATAACTAATAAATAAAATACCTTGGTTCTGCATCACCCCTAACTTGCTGTGGAACAACACAACATAATCAACACTAAATAAAATGGTTGTCACTAGGAGGAAACCCTCCCCCATTATCTGCTGTGACTATAGGAAGGAAGGAAGGAAGGAAGGAAGGAAGGAAGGAAGGAAGGAAGGAAGGAAGGAAGGAAGGAAGGAAGGAAGGAAGGAAGGAAGGAAGGAAGGAAGGAAGGAAGGAAGGAAGGAAGGAAGGAAGGAAGGAAGGAAGGAAAATGAGAAACAAATGAAACTTAAACCAAGGAAAACAAATAAAGCTTTTATTAAAAACAAAAAAGCATGTTTGTGTGCACATCTAACAAAGAGATGAAGAAGATAAAGTAAATTCTGATATCAAGCTGCATCCCTAGTATAGCACAAAAATGTATTGGCTAGTCAACAACTATACCTTTGGGGGCCATTGTGGCAGAAATCCCCTCAGGCTATGCATGTTCATCTGAAAAAAGCTCTTGTAGTACAGTTGTTCATTTAACATGTGAAGAACTTGGGGGAAATGCCAGTATTTGATCACTTAAATGAACAAGGGGCAACCCAAACTAAGAAGCTGCTGATAGCTGTATACAGGCAGGTTGTAGAGAAATGCATCTTGCATATGCCCAGAAATAATGTCCTCCCCAGTGTTACCTCTAACAATGACATACTATGATTTGGCAAAATGAGGCTGCCACCTCAGACTGTGTATGCTGAAGCAGTGAGTTGCTGGAGATTGGAGCTGTTGCACTTAATGTGCAAAAGGTGATCATGGCCAATGGGAAGGCCACTAGCCACATTGGTTCAGGGATCCTGGGCACTGCAATTCAAGAAGGCAAATTTGCCCTCTGGTGCACCGGAGGATAGAGTACAATCCTTAATGCTGAAGTAAAATCTTATGTCAGCCCAGTGGGCCCCTGTGTCTGGAATGTGTGCAGGAAGGAAAGCACCATCTTATCCTTCACCACACTCAGTGAAATATCTTGGGCCAATCCTGTTCCACTTGATCCTGGCATTGAGAAATGAGCACACAATGAGGAATTACATCACAATGAGGCTGTGAAGCAAGCCAACTACCTCTGGATTCAAAGAAAACCATATCCTGGTAGCACTAGCTGACATAACTGTTTTTTTCCTCCCCTGATATGGAAGCATGCTTATTTTGGAGCCCTGGGTGGGATACTTCACATCATTTTCATATCCCCATCCATCAAATTATGTGAATAATAATACTTACCTCAGAGGGTGGTTGCAAGGCTTAATTAGCTAATGTTTGCAATGATTTATATAAGTACTAAAGTATTATCATTATTATTCATGGAAATGCTTCTTATGTAGTTTCTCTTTACCTTACCAGTCACCATTTATAGAAACACCTCAGAGGAGGCGAATCCTCGGAAAAACATCCCCAGGGAGCATATCACAGGGAATAATAGATGATGCTACAGTGAATCACATGGAGTGAGGTGAGACTGCAGATGTTCACCTGGGCCACAATTAACCCTGACAAAAAAGGAAAAAGACTGAACAGAGCCTAGCAAAGTTACTCTATTGAACTACATCAAGCTCCAAAATTCCCAGCAGCCACACTCAGTGGAGGATTCAGTGTTCTGAACAACTAGCCTTGCCTAGCGGTTCGAAAGCATGCAAATGCAAGTAGATAAATAGGGACCACCTCGGTGGGAAGGTAAAAGCGTTCCGTGTCTAAGTCGCACTGGCCATGTGACCACAGAAGATTGTCTTCGGACAAAACGCTGGCTCTATGGCTTGGAAACGGGGATGAGCACTGCCCCCTAGAGTCGGACACGACTGGACAAAAATGGTCAAGGGGAACCTTTACCTTTACCTAGCCTTGCCAAGCCCCAACTCTGAGGAAGCTATGAAGGTCTGAGATGACCACACGCTCTCCTATTTGTTCCACATATTGGGTTAAAAATTCAACTTGCAAAAGTCAAAAGCAAAATTCGTATTGATTTGAAAAGCAGGGAGAGGAAGCTTTTATTTATTTCTCTGCCACTCTTTGGAGGCTATTGAGTGGTGTGGTCTGTGATCAGTGAAAGAAAGAGAAGGTATTAAATAAGATATATTTGATTAGGGGAAATACAGATCCAAAAGAAAAATGGTGTGACATTTGCAAATCTCAGCTATACACATTTTTTTTTAGTACAGGAAGATGCAGTGGTAAAACAACAAACAACACAGATGGTGAGTGATTCCCCCCACCATGACCACCCATCATTTTGGAAGATGTTTGCCACCTGGGATGTGCTAACCATATATAATAAACATAATAACAATAATTTTAAAAACAAGAAACCCTTCTGATAGGTGTCACACCAGAGAGATAGTTACATCTCCGCAGTAAATAATAGCCACCATCATCCATGTATTTAGATTTATAGGATAATAAAAGGGCTGCTCTTGAAAGCTGTAGGAATCTTTTGTTGCTACACCCCTCTCCAAAAAAAAAAAAAAAATACAATTATCTTCATATTTCTGTGTCTGTTTCTGTGTCTGATTCTCTCTCTCTATACACACACAGGGATGATGAAGTCACAACTAAGCTAACAAAAGTAATAACCTATATTTCAAGACAATGAGACCAACTCTGCTATGAACAGTTGCTTCCCATGCTGTGATACACTAGTTCTACTTCTCACCATTTCTGCCTATACTGTTCAGGCCAATTTTAGATTTGCATTTCAGGGCTTTTACGGTGCATACAGTGGAGGTATCATGCATAGTTTCATGCAGGCAAGCGTCGGCCTTGTCTAAAATCACCCCAGCTTGAAAACTGCAGGGTTTAACCCAGCTCTCTAATACTCTAAATACACAATTTTTCAAGATGTCATGCACCAGACCAATGTTTTCCCAAGCAAGGCTGTATTATTCATAAGGCTGACTAGAGTGAAGTCTAGCCTCCCCCACCAGGGACTAGGGGCCCATCAATTTGTTTGTTTGTTTGTTTGTTTGTTTGTTTGTTTGTTTGTTCGTTCGTTCGTTCGTTCGTTCGTTCGTTCGTTCGTTCTCTCTCTAGGGAAGAAGAAGAAGAGGCAGGAAATGATCTCAGAAAGAGATGGAGAAAAGTCCTCATGTAGATCTAGAAAAGAGGGAAAGGCACAGCCAGACTGTGTGTGTGACTGTTCCCTGATGCAAACTCAGCTGATTCAGATCCATGTTATACACACCAGCACTCTGTTCCTTTAGCAGCTTCTTCATACAGTGAACAGTGGACCCCACGCTTCTTTTGAGTCATTTACAAGATCTGACCAGTGTCTCAAGTAAAGTGCTTAGCAGATTCAATCTTTTGGCATTTGTTTGTTTGTTTGTTTGTTTGTTTGTTTGTTCGTTCGTTCGTTCGTTCGTTCGTTCGTTCGTTCATTTTGCTGAGGCACCCTAGGGCTCCAGCGCTTAAAAGCACTTTGCACTCTGCAGAGGAAGACCAAAACACCAGAAAGCTTAGGGGGCCAGCCACGGGTTAATATGGCCCTGTTCCCAAGTCCAACAGAGGTGATCGAGTCATAAAGGCTACACCATCTCCAAACCACATACGTGAGCCTACAGTTAAGATAAGAGTTATCCAAGGGCCATTGTGTCTCATTACACTGGCAGTCTGCAGTGCCTCCAAAGCTCTCTCCTCGGTTGACATGGGTTCATCTCAGTTTTTCACACTAAGCATGTGGGGGCAGCTGGGCTTGGATGCAGAGAATTGCACAAGGCTTCCCAGCTAAGCAGGCACTCGTGACTGCAAGCCCTGTATTCAAAGACAACATTCCAGCCCTCCCAAATTGGGTGTGTGTGTGTGTGTGTGTGTGTGTGTGTGTGTGTGTGTGTGTGTGTGTGTGTGTGTGTGTGTGTGTGTGTGTGTGTGTGTGTGTGTGTGTGTGTGTGTGTGTGTGTGTGTGTGTGTGTGTGTGTGTGTGTGTGTGTGTGTGTGTGTGTGTGTGTGTGTCCTCTTCTGGATTGCAGTCTCAGATTATCCAAAAAATTTGGTCTGTGTAGTCCAAAAACGGGTCATTTCTCAGGAACTGTCCCCAGAAGAAGGGACTAGTAAACCACTTATGAATACTTCATTCCTAGAAAACCCTGAGAAGGGTCATCGTAAGTTGGAATCAACTTCACAGCACACAATTTACCCGAAATCACTGGCTCTGTCAGCACTGATTAGTTATACACTGTCAAAATGGTTAGATATTAGCCAGCCTTGGCACTATTTCACCATCAAGTCAAAACATATTTATTATATCTTTTGGGAGTGGAAGATCATGGCCTGTGCAGGTTTTAGTGCAATGGTTTTAATGCTTAAGCAGCATACATACATACATACATACATACATACATACATACATACATACATACATACATACATACATACATACATACATACATACATACATACATACATACATACATACATACATACATACAACGCCGAGAGAGGCTCGGAAGGAAAAAACTAGAAACCGGGCCTTCTCGGCAGTGGCCCCTCGGCTGTGGAACGCCCTTCCAACAGAAATTCGGCTATCACCCTTGCTGGGTGTTTTTAAAAGCCAGCTAAAAACTTGGCTATTTAAGCAGGCCTTCCCTCCAGTCAGCTAAGTCTTTTTATCTCTTCTTTTCTTTTTCTATCCCATCTTGGTAATACTTTCTTAAATTAATTGTCTTAATTAATATTGCAATTGTATTTTTATGATTATATATATTTTATATTGATTTATTTTGTGTTGTAAGCTGCCCCGAGTAGACATGGTAGTAGACATACATACATACATACACATATATACACATATATATATACATATATACATATATACATACAGTGGTGCCTTGCATAACGAGCGCACCGTTTAACGATGAATCCGCATACTGATGCGGATTTTGCGATCGCTAATGCGATCGCATACCGATGTTTCTTCGCATTGGGAGGGGGAACAGCTGTTCGGCGGTGGCCGGAACACCAAAAATGGCCGCCGCAACACCCAAAATGGCTGCTGGAGCCACCCAAAATGGCCACCAGAACACCCAAAATGGCCACCGGAACACCCAAAATGGCCGCCGGAACACCCAAAATGGCCACCGGAACATGGGGAAACATCGCAGAACGGTGAGTTTTGGGCCCATTTGGAATGCATTAAACGATGTTTAATGCGTTCCAATGGGGTTTTTTGATCCGTATAGCGATGTTTCTCCATAGCGGAGGTTAATCCGGAACGGATTAAGCTCGCTATGCGGGGCACCACTGATACACACACACACACACACACACACACACACACCACACACACACACAGCCTATATACTGTATATGTTATCCACATATATTCTTATATGTGATATAAGCTGCCTGTCCTTAATTAATTAAGGACAGGCAGGGCCTGAAAGAAAATGTGGAGTAAAGTTTTCCAGCCATTCCATTCCCTCTTTCCTTCCCAACAGATATTCGGACCTTCTCCCCATTCCTCCTCTCCTCAGCATTCCATGGCCAAGGAGCATGCTCAGTCCCCACTCAGATATTATGAGTTTTCTCCCCATAAAGACCTGTTGCACTTCAGCAACATTTGAGCTTCCCAGAATCCTCCTGATACTTTCCCTTGCCCAGGCAAATGATGAAGGTTTAGCAATTTAAGTAGGAGCACTTACAAACTGAACATAAAAAAGAGGTGAAATAATAATAACAACCGTCCTTTCTCTGTCTATACTGTCAAGCCCATGAATTTGTGAATGAGGAAGGAGTTCCAAAATGCTATCATAACTGTTAATACAAAACCAGTGCGTGGTAGGTCTTCTTCCACTCAGTTAGGTTCGTACAAAAGAATTTGGTGTAAGATTCATGGTCAGGAGAATCCTACCATTAGGGGAGATGCTGGTAGGATTTTCAGCCTTATGTGCCAAAATAATATGGCTGTCTTGTGGTATTATAGATCTTGACATGGGCGACCAAAGGGAGGCCCTTATTGTTTACCTTAGTTAGTATGTCTTAATAATGTGTGTGTTTGACTACCAAGTCCATGATTCATCATTTTCATTTGTCTAAGGAACTCTTGGCAGACCGGATAGCTTAGTGAGTTAGATATCTGGCTCTGGAGCCAGGAGTTGGGAGTCTAATTCCCCATCGCGCATCCTATGAGTAAAGCCAGCCTGTCTGGCTTTGGGCACACTGCACAGTCTCAGGATGAAAAAGGGAATGGTAAACCACTTCTGAGTACTCTCTCCATAGAAAACCCTGGAAAGGGTCACCGTAAGTCAGAATTGACTTGACAGATGATGATGATGCTCATGCTTATGATGATGATAGTGATGGTGATGATCATGGAACTCTTGGTGATGATGGAGAGATGAAGGAATATTTTAATATTTAATATTAATATTCATGCCATTACCTTTCTTGTACGCCAATGGCAGCTAATAATTCCAGCAATAGGGACAGGTCACCATGAAGTCCTAGGGATGAGGCAGCGTGCGCGCGTGCGCGTGTGCACGCGCACGCACACGCACGCACGCGCACGCACACACGCACACGCACACACACACACACACACACACACACACACACACCAATTTAGAGCAATATTCTGAGATGGTGCAACCCAGAAACAGGTTTACCATTTCATTTGCTTTGTATTGTTTCTGATGTGGAGGAGGAGACGGAAAAGGAGGAAGATTATATGGAATTTGTATATTTGGAAGGAAACTTGGGGTTCAACTCCTTGCAGGATGTTTATAGCTAACACCCTTTTGGCAGATGACCGCCTAAACTGCTGTTCATCTCATGCGGGACAGTCCAAAGTAAAACAAAAAAACAATAAAACTAATGTTGAAATGCACCCCCTTCTTCCTTTTATCCTCTACCAATCAGCAACAGGAAATGAAGCAAGAGAAGGGAAGTGAATCTTTCCAGTGTGGATTGGATCCATTGGAAAACATTGTCTCCTCAAGACCTTATCTGTCCTTTTTGAAGCTCTGAGAACATCAATAAGAGTAGAACTAATACGCTTTCCATCTTCCAGGGATATACCTGGATTTAACATGGGATTATTTGCTTTCCAAGGTGTCCCTAATATTAAAATATACATAGCAGTAGGGCCTCTTAAATATATTTTCCATTATTTTTATTTCCCTCTCGTTATCATATTTGTGATTTAGATTCCGTTTTCTCTCTCTCCTCTGTGCCTAATGAGTCGTCAGCTTTATTCACTCACACTCCCGTCCTCCCGGGAGCATGCTTTGATTTTCTAGTGGGTGCGTGAAAACACAGATTAAAGCAATTAGACAGAAATAATCTTGGGGAAAGGGGAGAGAGATCCAGAGCGCCTAATTATACCGTTTTAATCAAGACACAATTATGCAGAGACTTTTATAGATTATAAATTAGCCAAACTGCAAAAGGGAAAGAGGAAAAAAACATAAATTTAAATGCCATCTATCATGCTTGTTGTTACCTTTCAGTCTTTCTTGAATTGGATTTCAAGTGCCCATCTGGAGAGCTGGATTTTAAAGGGCATTCTAAGAGAGAAAAGAAAACTAACTAGATATTTATTCTAGTCTGGAATGGACACCTTGGCCATTAATCGTGAAGGAAAAGAGAAAAAAAAACAGTATATTAATATTATCCAAATCCAGAAATATTGACATTGTGATTTCAGGAAGAAGAACAAAGCTGCAGGTGATTCCAAAGATTTATTCAGACACTAAGTGCCCTGTGTGCTTCGAGCAAAGCTATTTATCAAGAGCAAAATCTATACCATCTATCACTATTCTAACTGAAGAAATATTTTACAAACAAATCTTTGAAGTCACTCCTGCAGTGTGGATAGAACTATCAGCTATGGGGAAAGGTTTTTCCTTCAAAGGCAAGCCTATTGAACAAATATGTACAAACTTGCCACCAGGGCCTGCTCTACCATTAGGCAATATGAGGCAGGCAAGAGATCTGAAGGATCATGAAGGGGCAGAAAGTTGTTAATTGCTTTCTTGCTGAGATACATCACTGCCAGGAATGGGGCAAGGTATTCGTGGGATTTTTGGCCTTGTGTACTAAAATAATTGGCTCTGAATATTATGCACTTTAATTTGGAAGGGAAAAGTCATTTGCTGCTCTGCCTCAAGGCAGCAAAATGGCTTGCCCCAGCTGTGATTGCCGGAATTATCTTCCCGGGTACTATGTAGATCACATGCAGGTGATAGGTTCCTGAACAGGAAGCAAGCTAGGTTGAGAGGAAACAGCTCAGCGGCAGAATAGAGATAATGTATGGGAGAATTACAGGTGTTGGTGGTCTTTTGTTTGTTGTTGTTTTTATGTACAAGCTGTATTTGAACTAGGGTTCATGAAGTGGCACAGCAAAACTCATTGACCCAATTTAATAAAACACTTCTTACGGACCACCTCTGACCCATGGTGATCCTATGAATAAAGGACCTCCAAAATGTCCTGTCGTCAACAGCGCTGCTGAATTCTTGCAAAATCCAGGCTGTGGTTTCCTCTATAGAATCAATCTACCTCACTTTTGGTCTTCTTCTTTTCTTGATTCACACAGTCAAAGGCTTTACTGTAGTCTATTCTGCATCTTCTTCTAAAATTCTTTGATGCACTCCAGTAACCAGCATATATTTGTAATACGATCTTGAATGCCTCTTTCTTTTCAGAAACCAGCTTAAATGTCAGGCATTTCTCACTCCATGGAGAGTAAGCATCTTTGTTGCAAAACCTTGAGCATCAGTTTGATTGCATAGGAATTAATACCATGGTCATACAGTTGCTGCATTTTGGCATCTCCATTCTTAGGGATTGGAATGTATATTAAACACATCCAGTTTGTAGGCAATTGTTTTGCTTTCCATATTTGTTGATATATTCTTGTTAGGATTTTGACAGATTCCATCTTTGTAGCTTGGAATAGTTCTATCTGTATTCCATCTACTCTTGGTGATTTTTTTTCAAGTGCTTTGAGAGCAGTTTTCACTTCATTTTCTAAAACTACAAGTTTTCATTATAGGCTATCTCTTTAAAGGAGTTTGTCATCCATTTAACTCTTCTAAATAATTCTTCAATATAGTGCTTCCACCTTCTCTTTACTTTATCCAAACCAACATCATTCCTAATCTAGATTTAAACTTCACTTTCATTTCTTGGATCTTCTGGAAAATATCTTCCCCCCCCCCCTCTTTTGTTGTTCTCTTCTTTTTCTTTATATTGGTCATTGTAATAGTTCTCTTTGTCACTAAATGCTTGTTGCTGAAAAGTTGCATTCAGGATACTGACCCTATTTCTGCAACCTTTTACTTTTGTATCAAAACATTAAAAGAAAAAACAAAAGAAGCATAAAGAATAAAGAAAACGCAACTGCCCTTGGCAATTTCAGGTGCTTTTTCTTTCATCCATTTAGGCTTTTCTTCTGACTGAAGGAATAGCTATTTTGCATTCTTCCCTATTAATTGAATTACTAATGTAAACCTGTTCTTTCAGTGGACTTTAAATTCATCAGAAATGTTATGTAATTATACTTTAGCACAGTGGTGTCGAACTGTGGCCCTCCAGATGTTCTTGGCCTTCAACTCCCAGAAATCCTGGCCAGCAGAGGTGGTGGTGAAGGCTTCTGGGAGTTGAAGTCCAAGAACATCTGGAGGGCCACAGTTCGACACCACTGCAGCACTATGATTCTTCTCATATTCTTCTTTAATTTTACTCTACTTTTTGATATTAACAATTTAGGGTCAATGCCACAATCTGCCCCTGGTTTTGTTTTGGTAGATAGAATGAAGCTTCTTCATCTCCTACTTCCAGTTAGATAGTCCATTTGATTTCTATGTTGGCCATCTGGTGACGTCCACATGTACAGTCATCTCTTGGGTTGCTTGAAGCACATGTTTGTGCTAAATAAGATTGTTGGGGTCACGAGATTCTCTGAGTCATTCTCCTGCTTCATTTCTGGTTGTTAGGCCAAATTCTCCAATATTTGGTTCTGCTTTGTTTCCTACTTTTTGCATTCCAGTTAGCTATGATTATCAGCATGTCTTGTTTTAGGGTGTGATCAATTTCTTCCTGGATGCTTGCATAAAATATTTCAATATTTTCTTCATAATCATCTGTAGCTGGTGTATAGATGTGAATGATGATTTGGTTCATAGGTTTCCCAAGTAGTCTAATTGATGTTATTTCATCAGACCTTGCATGTATAGGCCCTAACCTCCTGTGCTACACCTTGCCTCAGTATCAGAGCCACTGTTTCTTCTGAATTTGTCATTTCCATAGTTAAACACTTTGTAGTTATCTGACTGAAAATGTCCTGTTCCAATAGACTTTAGTTTGTTCACAACAAGTGCTGCAATATTTAAACACCATTTTTTGCTTTACAGTTTCCAGTTTATCATGATTGATGCTTCTCACATGTGTGAATTGTATGTCTTCTGCAGCATCAGAATTTCTTTACACCTTTTGACCCATCAGCCACTAAAATCCTATCTGCTTTAATCTAGTTGCATCATTAGAGAAAGCACTATTTGTACTAGTCCTTTACTGCCCCCAGTAGCTTCTGACCTAGGAGTCAGATCTTCTAGCACTATCTCTTGTTTCATTTTAGTCTGTCTCATTATAAGGCTTTCAAGGTAAGAAATTCAGCAGTGGCTTACCGTTGCTGCCTTTTGTACAGTACTGATAAACGTTAGATTGTGTGTCACTGCTGTTGTCTGTGGAAGATCCTCTGTCAGTGTCACCTTCAGCAGCCACTGTTGCCCAGGAGCTGCCCTTCAGGAGTTTCTCCACTCCCATCACCACTGGACCTACCCCTTTTTCTCTCCCGATGCAACCTGAATCCTGACAAGGGTGGCTGTTCCTCCCCTTCCTTTCAGACTCCCTGCATCACCCTGTCCATCCATCCTTCCTTCTCCCAGCTGCAGCTTTTGTTACTGCTACTACTGCCTCTCCCTGCTGCCTCCACAATTTACACAGACAGAGGGATTTACATATGCCAAAACAATTGGAAGGGAAATGGCTTCACAAGGAATTTAAAATAAATGACCCTCAGGCAGAAGAGTATTTTACCTTGTTATCCAACCAAAAACATGCTTCCCAGGTGAAAAAAAAGTCTATGCTTCCATTTATGTCATGCAGACACCTTATTTTAAACTGACTTTTTAAAGCAAAGCCCAATTCAACAGTGGATTGTATTATCAGTGTGGCCGGGCTCTCTGCTGATAAAGTTGTCTAGGGTATTTGTCTGCATTTAAATTCAAAATAACACTTGAACTGCAATTCTACAATCAAATTCTATATTAGTACTGTTGCCAAAAGCTTGGGTGCACAAATTGTAGCATTTTGTTGTTGGTATAATTGCTTATGTTGTCTGTTATTTAACTGTGAATAAGGAGAGGCTCAGTTTGTGCAACTGTGTTTCTGAGGTACATTGATAGCTATTTAAGTAAGGAAATAGTGCCATAGAACTCAAACGTGTTATGTTTTCACTGCTTTTCTGAAACAGCTAGAAGTGGAAATTTGTTAGGCTTCCCTCAGGAGAAAGTTCCACAAAATGGGAGTCAGCCTTAGCTCACTCAGTTCCTGGTAGGAACTCATTTTCCCCCCATTGGTTATAATATTTTATTTATTTTATTTTATTTTATTTAAAATATTTTATCCCACGTTTCTCTTCGAAAAAGGGCCCAAGGCAGCTTAAAACACTGAAAGACAATATTTAAAGTTGAAAACAATGTGTATACAACAGTGCACAAAATCATTAGAAGATAATATTAAAAGCTAAGAGCAATGATTATAAAGAAAAAATAAGTATACACATATATATATTTTTTAAAAAAGTCACTCTGAGAAATAGAAAAACCCAAGAATGGAAAACACAAGTACTGTACTACTAAAAATCGAGTCAAAGCAGTAATGCATAACAATCCATCTAAAATTCACACACAGGTAGCTAGTTACTGAGGGAAGGCTTGCCTGAAAAGAAAGGTCTTTGTCTGGTTGTGGAAAGACAGCAAAGATGTGGCCAGCCTGGCCTCCTGTGGGAGGGAGTTCCAAAGTCTGGGAGTAGCATCAGAAAAGGGCCCTCTCCTATGTCCTCATCAGACACACCTCAAAGGCGGAACTGAGCAAAAGGTCTCTTCTGATTATCTTAACACCGAGGCCAGCTCATAATGGGAGATAAAGTCTTTGAAAAAGCTTGGACCCAGATCATTTGGGACTTTATAGGTTAAAACCAGCACTTTGAATTGTGCCACAAAACTGATCAGCAGTTAGTGGAGCTGCTGTAACAATGGGGTTCTGTGATCCCTGTAACCAGTCCCAGTCAGCAATCGGGCTACTGTATTTTGGACCGCTGAGGTTTTCTGCCACTTCCCATTGGCCGTCCCACACAGAGTGTGTTACAATGAACCAGTGACTAGAGCGTTTACGACAGTGGCCAGATCAGATCTCTCAAAAAACAGACTTAGCTGGCACACTAGTTTTAATTGTGTAAATGCACTCCTGGCACCTCATGGCAACAACACAATCCATGGGAGGTTTTCCACAAAACCACACTTCACCGACTGTTTAATCTCCTTCCAACATCTAGGCTTTTGGCTAACGCATTTTGAGTTTAACTGATGCTTTCACCTAAGGCAACAACAAAATTTATTCTCACGTTTTCCTGCCAAGAAGACAGCGATGTCAGTTCTGTGCTTCTGCTCTGAACCTGCATAGGAGCCTGAGTCCCTCAGTGACGGTAACAGAAGGTCCAGGAGTTACAGCCAGGAGTTACAGCCAAGCTTTTCTTATACAGAGGGAAGAGACTGTAAGCACTTTTCTTCACCACTTCCCCTGCAGTGTTTATCTTGCAAGTTAATCTGCTTACAGAAACAGGGTCCACTCCCTCAGGCAGAGTTTCAACTTTTCCCATTTCCCCCAGTCTCCCAATTTTTGTACCATTCATATCTGAGGAAGAGTTCTGGAAAAACCTGCATACTCTGGATATGTGTCACCTTTGTTATACTTTAATGATCCAATAAATGTGTTACCTAGCCCAGAATTATAGTTCTTGGAAGGGCTCAGATGGGGCGGGGGGGATTTCCCTTATTTATCCATATACTTAGGGCTTAAAGCATCAAACTAATGCTCTGAATTTTGCCTAGAAGCAAACAAGAACCCAGCAAAAACCTTGCAGAATTATTATATTTTACTCGGCCTGTGTTCAGCCTCAGGCAAGAAATGAGCTTAACTCCTTGCACGACCAGGTGAGCATGTCTTCAAGGGCAGCTCCATGTTGAGTAAATCACCATGCTCTATCACCTATTTGGCAAACATACCACACAGTTTTCTACATGCTGTAAAGGCTCTAACTATTGAATTTAGCCAGTGAAGGGGTAGATTTCCTTTCAAATTGTCCTGGAAGAATTTCTCAACATGTATAAAACTCTTTACACTTGGGATGGAAAGAACATGTGGTCTTAAACATTCAGAGATGGAAAAGCCAAGCAGCCTGGTGTTCTCACCATCACTAATGGCAACTTATCCCAAAATACATGGGCTAGACAGTCTATTTCACTGGTTTCACAGCCATATCAAACAGCATAGGGCGGTGGTGGGGAATGGAACCTGTGGGACTTCGCAGCACATTCGTCAAGAAGTCTAACAGCAATCCCCCAGCACCACCTTCTGGAATCTCCCTGTGATGTAGGAACAGAAGCATAAAAGATCAGTGTCTCATGCTGCCTACATCAGCAGGCAATCCAGAAGGATGCCATGAGCAGTGGTGCTGAAAGCTACTGAGAGATCCAGAATAGTGATGACAGAAACACTCAGTTGTTTCTGTCCTGGCAAAGAATGTCTTCTTGGTTGAGAGCTGTTTTCTCTGGGATAGCTTAGAGCATATGCCACTATCTTGATCTGAAAAAGGTGGCTGAAAACCAGTACGTTATGCGTTCCATCAATACCTGGGCTGGCCTTACCATAGTTAGGTTGGGACAATTGTTTTAAATGGCAGGTGCTGGGAAGTACAGAGGAGGCAAGAGCAGCAGCACCCATCTAGCCATCTCCCCTCTACTTATGACAGTATTGTACAATTTTATTTGTTTGTTGCATTTATACTCCACATTTTCCCTCTAGAGCTGAAGGCGGCATGTAGGGCTTTCTTGCCCTTTCCCCATTAGTGTGTGTGTGTGTCTGGCTCAAAGTTAACCTGTAAGTTTTGCTGCCAGTTAGCGATGTGAACCTAGGTCACCAAGTCTTTCTCTAACACTCTGACAGCTAAACCACAATGGCGTGTTTATAGTTGACCCTTCACCCCTCAGCTAGACCCTAGGTTCCCAACCTTTGTTACTCGGATGTTTTTGAACTGCAACTCCCAGAAACCCCAGCCAGCACAGTTGGTGGTGAAGGCTTCTGGGAGTTGCAGTCCACAACTCCTGAGTAAGCCAAGGTTGAGAACCAGTGAGCTAGACCACTACGATGGAGGATGCTATCAACAGTCAAACTCAGCTGTCAACCCAATCAACTACTTCAGGTGGAATAACAGTTTGGAATATTATTTTTACAAATAATCAATTACAGTTATGGTTCCAAGGTTCCAAAAGGACTTCATTACTATAGTTACAATTTTTTAAGCAATTCCCTGCTTCCTTGATTCTTAGAAGACATTCAAGTAGGACACTTCTTATCTTTTTTTCCAAACGACAACAACAATCTGAATACTACAATATGCTGACCCGTGGTATGAAGGGTACTCTCCTTTCATGCCTGTTGTCATCACCTCAGAATCCACAGCAGACCATGGGGCAGCAGCAAAATCCTGCAAAAGTCCATCTCTGACATCTGGGTTTTTTTTCCACAGATCAAGAAATGGGTTAGTAAAGAGGGTTGGTTTGTTTTTTTTTAAAGGTATTTGTAATTATCAGTAACCACTTCGGCTGCCGAAGTTTAACCAATTGCTTTCTAAAACTTCCCACGCTGTGGACCTAAATTAGTCATCTCGCTTTTGATGTGTCGCATTGATTTCAGAGGGCCTGCTTGAAACATGATGAAGTCCAGATCTCCCACTTACTTTAAATATATTCCGCATGATATTCTAAAGCATACCAGAACACACACACACAAAAGTTGTTTTTGGACTATATCTCCCAAAATCCTGAAGCCACCATGTCAGTGCTATGTTGAATGAGGATTCAGGGAGTTGTAGTCCAAATGTAGTTTTCCAAGGCTCTGCTGTATCTAACAGAGTGTGGTGGTTAAGAATGAAGAAGTTCCTAATTAAATGTTACCTCTGCCACAGTCTTGCTCAGTAGGATGAAACAAGGCACCTTTTGTCACATGAGTACAATGTCACTGACACTGGGCTATTGTAAAAATCACATCGTCTATTAAAAAGTATCAGAAAGTTTTTGATCGTATCAAAGGTGAATACTGTGTAAATATACTATGTAAAGATAAGCATTATTATTATCACTTTTGTTATTATTTCTGGAAGTATATTATCTAGGAATAAAGCAAAAAAAAGGTTAGTACTGTATTAGAAAGCCAGCACTGTTTGGACAGTAGTTTATTTTCTCTCAGGCATGCACTCAATTTACTGCTATGAATTCTGGGTAGTGTTGTCCCAGAAGCAATTTCCTATACTAATTATTCCAATTAGGGACACCACTAGAGGGCATCCAAAACTCTGTAACTCATCTTGGTTGCATGTAGCATAGCCACCCGTCTATAATCTTTATGGATCGTCCATATTTTGGGTGCCTTGTCCATGCTAAGTAGGACATTTATTATGGATGACATTTGCCCATGTTTTTTTTGTGAAGGCAAAAATTAAATGTCTGAAGAACCATCTTCAATCAGTCCTGTCGTCACAGCTTCAAAAATGTGTGCCCAGGAAAACAAGCTGCAGGCAGCAGAGACCAAAAACAAGAGTGTGTTTTTTTAAAATTTAATTAATTGAAGAAATTGCTTTGAGAAACATGTATAATTGTGTTTTCTTAATACCCACTGTGAAAACTGAAACTGCTTCGTAGGGTAATAAGGGCCTATAAAGACTATTACAGCATGATCTAGCGCTGCTCAGGTATCCCACTTTTTGATTTGAAAAAAGCTTGGACTTTTGTAAATTGCTCAGCTTCAGCATGAGCAAAAGCTCCAGCCATTCCCAGGCACACAGTCTGAGTACTCAGAAAGGCTCGTCAGTGCTCTCAAAATCCACACTTTCCCATACCTGGACCAGAAGCCCAAAGAGTGGGACATCTGAGCAGCCCTAGATTTTAAGAAGACTTAATAAATCTCTTCCCCTGCTGGGGACTAAGTCTATCCTGTGCAGAACTTGGAAAGCCTACATTCCAAGACTACAGTTCCAAGAATCCTGCCAGCCTTTGTAATTGTAGTCCAAAGTGATGATTATGACAGTAAAGAAGATGATGTTTCCAAGGTATGGTTGTACACAGACCCACTCATAAATGACACAGAGACCACAAGCTGTAATTGAGAAAGTAATATTTTCAAGCTTTGCCTCTTTTATTAACCTATGTGCATCACTTCTGAAAGAGAGGCAGCCTTCCAAACCAACAGATGCCAAGATGAAGCCATTGACATTCTGATCACTCACCTAATTGGCTTCTGCCCTGCCTTGCCTCAGCCTGAATCCTTCAGCATTGGAACTAAAGGTATGGATACCCAGTGTTTAAACTCATCTTGTTTCCTAAAATAAAATCTTCACCTCCTCCAAAGTAACTCACTGCAGGTTTGTCTCTCTCCCTGAGAGGTTCCAGCCAATGCCTTAAACCTGGTAACCTTCATCCTTCCCTTAAACTTGCTATTATGAGGAAGAGTCATAGCTCTGTGAAGGAACACCTTCTTTGCAAATTGTATGTAAAGCATCTTAGGTTCATAGAATCAAAGAATAAATTTGAGTTGGAAGGGTTCTATAAGGCCACCAAATCCAACCTCCTATTCAGTGCAGGAATCCAAATCAAAGTAGATCAGATGGTTGTGCAATTTTCTCTTGAATGCCTCCAGTGCTGGAGCACTCACCGCTTCCTGTGGTAATTGGTTCTGTGTTGTACTGGTCTAACAGATAAAAAGTGTTTCCTGCTGTTCAGCCAAAATCTAACTTCCTCTAACTTAAGCCCATGATTATGTGTCCTGCACTCTGGGAGATGGAGAACAGATCCTTCCCCTCCTCTGCATGACCATCTTTCAAGTATTTAAAAAATGCTATCATATTTCCTTTAGTCTTCTCTTCTCAAGATTAAACATGCCTGGCTCTTTCCTTCTGTCCTCATAGGACTTGCTTTCCGGCTACTGCACAGTTTTATGTCATCCACAAATTTGATATGTATTCCTTGAAATCCCTTGTCCCCTGGCATTTTGGGTTAGTACTGAGAAAGGCTCTTGCCTCAAATCCTGGAAAATATGTCATCTGCAGATATCACTAGGATCTATACAAAAGTCTTGAGTTCAATGGTAAAGTACATGTTTTGTATGCAAGGGGTCCCAGTTTCAATGTGGGTAGGAATGGAAAAACTCCCTGTAGCCCTAGAGAGTCTCTGCCATCGTTGACACTGCAACAACATCAAATCTTGGAAACATTCATTTTAGTTTTAATTTCATTGTAATTCCTGGAATCGCCACTATCGCATACCACCCTGATCGTGTTGAGTTTGTTTGATTTGGGAAGTTAAACAGAATTGGGTCCATTTAATACTTGGATGGGAGAATATCAAGAACTAGCAGGGATCTCTGCATTAAGTAGGAAATAATCTTGACTGAACTTCTGGAGAATTGCTATCAGATTTAGCAGCCCTGGGCAAGGTGAAAAAATGGATTAACTCAACTACAGGCAAATTTCTGTAATTTTTCTAGGAAACTGGTACTTGATCAATATCACTAGGTAAATGATATTGCATTGGTACCCCTATTAATAACAATCAATGGTACTGTTCTTATATATCCAGAGATTTCTTCTAAGGTTTAACCCAATTTATCAGGAAAAACCCCTTCATGGATTGCTGCTTTGTCATGGCGAAGGGGCTTGAGTAACTCAGAGAAGCTATGGGCTATGCCGTGCAGGGACACCCAAGACAGACAGGTCATGGTGACCAAGTGCAATCCACCTGGAATAGTAATCTTTGCCAAGAATACCACATGATCAGAAACTTATGTGCAGAATACATCATGCAATAGGCTGGACTAGATGAATCCCAAGCCTGAATTAAGATTGCCGGAAGAAATATCAGCAACCTCAGATATGCAGATGATACCACTCTGATGGCAGAAAGTGAGAGGGAATTAAAGAACCTCATAATGAGGGTGAAAGAGGAGAGTGCAAAAAACAGTCTGAAGTTCTAAACCAAAAAAAACTAAGATCAAGGCCACTGGTCCCATCACCTCCTGGCAAATAGAAGGGGAAGATATGGAGGTAGTGACAGATTTTACTTTCTTGGGCACCATGATCACTGGATGGAGACAGCAGCCACAAAATTAAAAGATGCCTGCTTCTTGGGAGGAAAGCAATGACAAATCTAGACAGCATCTTAAAAAGCATCAAAGCTTTTTAAGGTTTGCATAGTCAAAACTATGGTTTTTCCAATAGCGATGTATGGAAGTGAGAGCTGGACCATAAAGAAAGCTGACCACCGAAGAATTGATGTTTTTGAACTGTGATGCTGGAGGAGGCTCTTGAGAGTCCCCTGGGCTGCAAGGAGAACAAACCTATCCATTTTGAAGGAAATATACCCTGAGTGCTCACTGGAAGGACAGATTCTGAAGCTGTGGTTCCACTCATTTTGCCATCTCATGAGAAGAGAAGACTCCCTGGAAAAGATCTAGATCCCTGATGTTGGGAAAGTGTGAAGGCAAGAGGAGAAGGGGATGACAGAGGACAAGATGGTTGGACAGTGTCATTGAAGCGACCAACATGAATCTGTCCAAACTCTGGGAGGCAGTGGAAGACAGGAAGGCCTGGTGTACTCTTGTCCATGGGGTGAAAAAGAGTTGGAGATGACTTATTTATTTATTTGCTTCTTTGATGGTTTGTTTGTTCATTTGTTCGTTTGTTTAACTTATATGCCGCCCACACTACCCAAAGGTCTCTGGACTTCACGACTAAGCAACAACAATATATCATACTAAACAGCATCAGTTGCGATGTGATGTGATTTTTGGAGCTATGGTTCTTTTAGAGGCTCTGACCATGTGGATGCAAGGATTGCCCCTAAATGGCATACTGCACCTCAAAGTGACCCATTTTAGCACAATCTAGAAAGTGGTTTCCAATGTTGGGCCCCCAGATGTTCTTGGACTAAAACTCTTAGAAGCCTTCACCAATAACTGCATTGCCCAGAATTTCTGGAAGTTGTAATCCAAGAACATCTGGGGACCCAAGGTTGAACTAGACTGATCCAGCCCTGGGTAACTGAACCATCTAACCACAGCCTAAGTTAGAATAGCAGAGGGCAAAAGTTTGATTCGCCACTGTGCCTCCCACACTCAGTCTGTGTGGCCTTGGGCAAGCTACTTGGTCTCAGAGTGACCCCACAATATGGAAATCATAAACCATTTTTCAGTATTTTACAACTGAGAAGGGTCACTGTAAATCAGCATCGCCAATGTCACACAAGTATTATTACAGCTTCTTCTGGGATTACTAACAGAGCTGGCTCAAACTATTTCTCTGGCTGAGGATGAACACAATTCAGCCAGACTGGCAGCTGAGTCTTATTTCAACACTGGTGACAGAAGATACTTAAAACACACACCATAGATTATATGGTGCATACTGGTCTGTTTTTGTGCAATTCTCAGGATCTGTTATCTCAAGTGGCCGTGTCTTTCTGGAAAATGGTTGAGCTGGTCCAAATTTTAAAAATTTACATGTAAAGCTTTACACGAAAAGCCATATTATATGAGGTGTGACCCTTAGTGGAGCTGACGTCAGAGTTGCTCCTAAGCACAGACTCCATTTCAAAATGGTCACAATAATGATAATGTATTTGCGAAGGCTTTCTCAGCCGGGATCTAATGGTTGTTGTGGGTTTTTCGGGCTTCTTGGCCGTGTTCTGAAAGTGGTTCTTCAGAAGATGCCAGCCACAGAGACTGGCGAAACGTTAGGAAGAACCACTTTCAGAACACGGCCAAGAAGCCCGAAAAACCCACAACAACCAATAATGATAATCTCCAGTGAGATAATATGAGGAACTGGGTATGGTTAACCTGAAGCAGAGAAGATTGAATGTGTAAATGATCATACATTTTGAACATCTGAAGGACTCTTGCACCAAAGAGTCCTTCAGATTTTTTTCCGCCAATTGTTGTTTAGTCGTTTTGTCATGTCTGACTCTGCTTTTTAAGATGCTGTCTAAGTTTGTCATCGCTTTACTCCTCCTACCGCTGAAGCCTACCTTGCATTACTGAAGCATTAGCAATAATTTAAAAAGAAATGGAAAACTTCCTCTCCCATCCTCTTCACATTTCTCAAGATCATTATGCAGCTTAAGCAAAGGGACAGCTTAAGCCAGGAGCTTTGGTTTGATCTGAGCAATCACACGTATTGGAAATAAATGAAATTGGAACAATCCTGCCTGCACCCCCCCCCCAAAAAAAGGTAGCCCCTGACAGGGACTCAAAATGGTACAGGTAGGCATCAATTGGATTGGGTTGGTTCACGATAACACATATGTCATTTGGTTACCAGGAAAAGAAGCACACCATCTGGTCCCCAATTCTGATCAAGCTAAGGGACAAATGCCGGTCTAGTTGCACCATCAGTGAGCTATCCTGGGAGTCTATGTGTGAGTTAAAATGAAGGCGCCAGACACTGAGAAAACACCTCCAGTTACTATAGCTAACAATTTGAATTTGTATTTGAATTCACAGTGGAGGGTGGGCATCAGGTGGCTTGTAGACTGCACGGACCTCCCCAGTGCTGCTTCCATGTGCTCATTTGCCATTGCCACTGAAACAGCACAGTCTTTATGTGGGGAGGAATGGCACTGCCACAGCCTCTAAAAGAACAATTCTTCTAAAGATTGGTGGCGGCACAGCATCAAAACATCTGCCTGGAGACTTCCATCTGGGAAGGAGACTGCCCTGCAGATTGATGGAGCTCTACCACATGGAAGGTGATGTTTTGGTACCATTCTGCACCACAGAGAACCTCTGCAGCTGCAGCTGGATTTTAAGTAATAAAGGCTACTGCAGTGATGGGACCCTCAGAGCAGGCCACCAGATTTCCCTCGGCAGCAGTACAGCCCTCTCTTTTAGACCTCTGTGTTTACTACTACGCTACTACAACCACCACTACCTCCTCCTCTTTCTCCTCCTTTTCTCCCTCTTTTCCTAAAGAGGTTGAGAAGCATCTATTGCTAAGATTAAAATTAGGTAAGATAACAACGAAGCTAGAAGGTAAATTTTGATTACAGTATTACGAAGCTATGGGTAACAAGCAGTGGAAAGAACTGCGTTCCCATAGAACTGTAGATGTAACAGGAAAAAATTTCCATTTTAAAAAAGTCTAATTGTGGAAACTTGAGGATGATACCCTAAGTGACCTAGGAAGACTATGGTACAGTGGGGTCTCGACTTACGAACTTAATCCGTATTCTCAGGTTGAAAAGTTCTTAAGTGAAATCTGCATTTCCCATAGGAATGCATTGAAAACCATTTAATCCGTATCTGCTCTTTTCGTCCATAGAAACTAATGGGAAGCTGCTATTCCACCTTCTGCCACTAGAGGGGGATATTTTTTCTTTTTTCCTTTTAACCTAAAATGACTTAGCTTTTAAAAAAAAAAGGAAAAAAAAGAGTTCGTAACTCGAATCTAAGTTCGTAAGTCGAGTCCATATATTCCTATGAGAGTGGTTCGTAAGTCGAAACGTTCGTATGTCGAGCCGTTCGTAAGTCGAGACCCCACTGTATTTTGTTCCTTAAAGATTTTGCGAGAAAACATGGACCACTGCCAGGGTTGGTCCTGATGGGGGATATCTTACCGTAGAGCAGGTGGCTTGTTGATCGCTAAAGGGAGGCCTTTTCTGCCTCCTTGAGTGCTTTATTTTTCACAACAGCTTATGTGATTTCCATGATAGTTTAACACCATCAGTCATGGTTCTGCAGTCACAAATTCCTATTTTCCTTCTGGGCAACAGGCAGCACGGGAAACAGCCAGTCCAAATGCCACACATTGTAATTCTGCTCAGCTGGGAGCTGGGATTATAACTTCTAGCCCTTCCTCTGATACACCCCCAAAATTGGCTGCAGCGAGAGAATCATCTGAACCAGCATGGGTCACCCAGTGGTGGCGTAAACTGCAGCACACTGTTCAGCTGATGGTGCTGCATTATAAACCAAGCATGCAGGAAGGGAGTTGTTTGCATTTGCTACCTGTTTTTGCATTTTTTTAATCAATTATATGGAAAATACGGTCCAATAACTGACATTCTCCCAGTGATCAACCATAACATTTAGCAGTGTAAATATTTAAAATAATGAAACAACCTATTGGCCTAGATTTTGCTGTCTGCCTTCAAGCCAACCATCTCCAAGAGTTTCCACGCAAACAGTATTGAGTTGGTTGATCAGGAAAGTTGTAAAACTCAACATCTCTATGATCCCTAAGGCAACATAAACAAATTCAAACTTAAGTGATTCCATGATATGATATTTTGCATCACTGTTGATGTTATGAGTTCATCAAGTTATGGCAACCCTATGAATGAGATATCTCCAACATTTCCTGTCCTCAGGAGCCCTGCTCAGCTCTTGGTCATGGTCATGGTCCAGTGACACATCCTTACACTTGATGATCTTTTCTAATTCTTTCATTGCTGCCCGTACAAGTCTGTCTTTTCCTGCAGTTTCCCTTTGGATTGAGGACTGAACTAAGGCAGCATTTTTCACTATTTCTATTTTTTTTTCATTGTAAATATTAAGCTTATGTAGTTCTGTCAGGAGTTTTGTCCTCTAAATGTTCAACTGCAGTCCTTCTTTGGCATGTACTTCACTAAGGGTTGTTTCAGGTCATTGCTGCTTTCTGCCTGTAAGGAGGTGTTCTCTACATATCATTACTTCCACCAATTTTCATCCCTCCTTCATCTGAACCTGCTCTGGCTTTCTGTACTCTATGTTCTGCATACAGATTGAACAGACTGATGATTAAATGAATCCTTGTCTGACACCTCTGCCTATAAGAAACCATTCTATCTCTGTATTCTATCCTAATGGTAGCTTCTTGTCTACAATACAGGACAATCAAGTGCTGAGGCACCCCTGTTTCTTTCAGAATAACCCACACTTTTGCATGATCCAAACAAAGGCTTTGTTGGAGTCTATAAAGTGTAGACTGATCTTCTTCTAAAAAACTTTGGTGTGCTCCAGTAGCCAGCAGATATTTGCAATGTGATCTCAAGTGCCTCTTTCTTTTCAGAACCCAGCTTGAATGTCAGGCATTTCTCACTCCATATAAAGCAAAAGCCTTTGTTTCAACACCTTGAGTATCACTTTGCTTGCATGCGAAATTAAAGCAATGGTCCTACTAGAGAGGGGCACAAAAAGAACTACAAAGCAAAAAAACTACCGAATTGGACTTGTTCATGGTTCATTTCGTGATCCAGTTCAGGCATCCCATTTTGCCAAAACAAAACGAATACTGAACTTTTTTTTCTCTTTGGTGTTTTATTTCCTTCAGCAGAAGGGAATGCCCACCCGCTCCTTTCCCATGATCACTACCGCCTCTGCCTACCTACTCCCTCATTGCCTGTACAACCATGGGTGCCATCCTCAGAGGCAATAAGCCCAGCTCCTCTGGCAAGAGCTCGGCGCTGCATCTGCTCATGTGCCTGCCTATCAGCTGGATGGCGGGTGCATCCTCAGAAGCAGTGGCCTGGCTTCCCAGGGCTGCCTATTGCCTCTGAGTACGTGCCCACTACCAAGCTGATAGACAGGGGCACGCACAGGGGCAGCACCCAGCTTCCCTGCCAGGAGCTGGACACTGTCTCTGAGCAGTGGGTGCAGAGGCGGCAGCTGCCTCTGTTTATGTACCCACCTATGAGCTGGCACATGTGAAGAGGCAGCACCCAGCTTCCCCACCGGGAGCCTATTGCTGCCTCTGAGCATGTGCTCATGGCAGCAGAAGAGAAGGAGGCAGAGACAGCAGAAGCACGTTGCCCCCGCCTGTAGCATGAACTGGAAAAACAAAGCATAAGCCAGTTTGTTTTTCTGGGAATTCATGGTGGTTTGTGATTTGTGGTTAGCTATGAAGCACAAACTATCATGAACTACCAGTTTTCCTGTTCATGCCCATCTCTAGATCCTATAGTCACTGCATTCCTATTTTCACTGTGCTTTCTAGAACTGCAGGTTCTTCATCACAGCATTTAATATAGTTGTGTCATTAGTGACAGGGTTATTTGTACTTGTTCACCATAGTCTCATCTTCCAGCACTATCTCTTGTTTCATTTTGCACTGTCTCATCATAGGGTTTTCATGGTAAGGAAAATTCAGTGAGGGTTTACCATTGCTACCTTCTGCATAGTATTCATAAAAGTAAACTTGAGTGCCACCACCTCTGCCTACTCTGTCAGTGTCACCTTCAGTACCACTGCTGCCTATTAGCTGCCTTGAGCAGGGTAGATACAACTTAGTCTGATGTCTCGACCTCAGGTGACCCTGCCAGGAGTCCAGGGTTGTGACAGAATCCAGCCTCCTGACGACAGTGCTCTCAGCTTCCCTGAGGTGCGCAATCGCCTTTAACCAGTTAAGGAGTGCACCCAATAAGAGGAATGTTTGAGTAGGAATCCTTCATTTATGACAGGATGAGTTTTATCATTGTGAACCTCCTCTGTGTCAGCCTCCACTATACGCTCCCTATCCTTGCTTTTCCTTTCCTTTCCTGCCTCTGTTCTCTTAAATGAACTTCTTCCCTTGGTTCCAATTTCTGATCTCTTCTCCCCTTCATCTTGCTGCCACTTAGTATCTACTGCTTATCTCTGCCTAATTGTAGGACCCTTCCTATTGCTAAGGGAAAGGCAAGAACCAAATAAGATGTAAATGGGTTATTAACCACACCATGCTTTTGCATTCCTGGTTGCTAATATGGACTGTTCCCTCTTCACGGCAGAATATGTTGTCTTTTGCAAAGGGACAACTCCCTCCTTTTACCACTTTGTAATCTCATCGAAATGCACAAAAGGGGGTTAAAATGAGTCAATGGGCTTCAGACTCATCAAAGCTGATCTTGAGATGGTGGCCCAAATATGACTGCCAGAAAAAGAAGCAGCTGTAGCACAGCAGCCTGATAATGAAGGGAGATCCTGCACCACATTCCATAATCCTTCTAAACTGTTCAATTCCCCAGACTGGTGTCAGATTTAATCTTGTAGCTGAGAAGGGAAAGGCTGCCTGTTATATCCCCAAGATTCATATTTACTTTCTCTTTCAAGAAAGCATACGCAATGTATATCTGAGCATGTCAAGGTTTCTCTTACACACACACTCTCCTGCCCCCCTGCCCCTACCCCTCTCTCTGTGTGTGTCTGTGTCTGTGTGTAAGTGAAGTAGATCAACTTTTCTTGACAGTGAAGTGCTGGTGAAAAAATCTGGCAAGATGTAGCTAAGAATCTACCCCACTGTACTTGTAGACTTCTCACAACACTTTCCTGTTTAATTCTCACTCCATTTTATGAGAGCCTGCCATTATCATTGTTTTTATAGGATTTGCGCATTTATTCATTCGTTTGTTTGTTTGTTTATATTTTATTTTATTTAAAATATTTTCCCCACATTTCTCCTTCAAACAAACCCTGACAGTACTGTGCTATTTTGTTTGGACATCTGAACTGACGCTTCAGTCTCTGTTTTCGGAGAAGCCACTGAGAAGAGAGAGGGGTCTTCTCAGTGGTTGCTCCCAGGCTTTGGGTTATGCTGCCCCAAGAAGTCAGATTGGGGCCACCACCGCCTCCGTTCTTATGTCATCAGGCAAAAAACTTCCTTTTTCTTTGTTTTTTAATATATAGTTTTGTATGGCATTTTAAGTTGTTCTTGTGCAATGTTCATTGTTATGAGCTGCCTTGGGTCCGCTTAGGGGAAGAAAAAAGTCATAAAAATTCAATTTAATTCAGCAAACAAGCAAGCAAGCAAGCAAGCAAGCAAGCAAGCAAGCAAGCAAGCAAGCAAGCAAGCAAATAAATAAATAAATAAATAAATAAATAAATAAATAAATAAATAAATAAATAAATAAATAAATAAATAAATAAATAAATGTCCACTGACATAAGTGCAATATAATTGTGATTATTTGGCTTAACTGTCAGCTTTTCAAAGAAAGATTGTGCTTAAAAAGAAAACAATCTATTTTCCAGAAATACTGAAAAGCACATCTTAAAATGGCCATGGCTAAACTGGAAATGGCTTTAAGTCTGTCTGCCATTTCCTCTCAGTTCCTTGGGGTGGGGGGGTTCGGTCGGTGAGGGTGGGAGATTCAAATATTCTGTTTTGAGCTTTGTCTTAAAATGCAAGACATTTAAGAATTTCCAAATAATAAATCTAAGCTCCCTGATACACACAAAAGTAGCCCTAAAATCTTTTATGTGCTGCCATGCAATAGCTGTTCACTGAGTGCTCATGTACAAAATGCACACAATGTTCAATGAAATAGCCATTTTAGTCTCTGCAAGCATAGGGAATAAGAAACAGAAGGAGACAAGCATGTGGCACCTTGAAAACTACCTGCTATATTTTAATGTGAGTGTTCATGGATCATGTCTGCTTCCTCATATTTTAAATGGCTACTCAGAAAGCTTTTCTGTTTATGGAGTGGGAGATATATATATTCTGGATTTTTTTTTAAAAAGCAACAAAATATGGTCACAGAACCTGAGGAATGGATATAATTTTATATGGCATACATCCATGGCAGCGTATGCCATATAAAACCTGCTAATCCTTTAAAGAGCTGCAAGATGGCTTTGCTGTATCAGGGTATATAGTGGTGGCCTAACGTTAGTCATCCAAATCTTCTTTCTCTGTTTGCAGGTCAACAAACCATAACACAGAACTCATATGAGTACATCTCTCTCTAGGAAAGAAGAAGAAGAGGCAGAAAATGATCTCAGAAAGAGATGGAGAAAAGTCCTCATGTAGATCTAGAAAAGAGAGAAAGGCACAGCCAGACTGTGTGTGTGATTGTTCCTTGATGCAAACTCAGCTGATTCAGATCCATGTTATACACACCAGCACTCTGTTCCTTTAGCAGCTTCTTCATACAGTGAATAGTGAACCCCACGCTTCTTTTGAGTCATTTAAAAGATCTGACCAGTGTCTCAAGTAAAGTGCTTAGTAGGTTCAATCTTTTGGCATTTATTCATTTATTCATTCATTCATTCATTCATTCATTCATTCATTCATTCATTCATTCATTCATTCATTCATATTTAAATTATATGTGGCCCACACTGCCCAAAGGTCTTTGGAAGGACACAGATAGTGACACCACATAATCTCCCTAGGTTTTAGCATGTACTGTACAATGTTTCAAGGCATATATATATATACATATGAAGATGCTTAACAAAGTCATCCATAGCTATGGTGGTCAAATGAAATGGAGAGCAATGGTCCTATACCATTAATAACAATAGTAATAATAATTGCATGTCATCAAGTTGATTCTGACTTATGATGACTCTTTCTAGGGTTTCCCAGGTAGAGAGTACTCAGAAGTGGTTTCCCCTTCCCTTCTTCTGGGGGCATCTTGGGACTGTACAGCTTGCTCATATGTAGCAACACAGGCTGGCTCTATTCCTAGGAGACACGGTGAGGAATTTAACTCCTATATATTCGCGAAGGCTTTCACGGCCGGGATCTAATGGTTGTTCTGGGTTTTTCGGTATTTATGGCTGCACTCCCAAGCCAACTACACCAGAGTACAGGTTGCTGTCCTCTGAAGATGCCGAGCACAGAGACTAGCGAAACATCAGGAAGAACAACCTTCAGCACACGGCCAAAGAGCCCGAAAAACCCAGAACAACCAACAATTTAACTCCTAACTTGAGGCTCTGCGGCCAGGCACCTAAACCTATCCATTAATAGATGTGTGCAAATGGATTAATAGATGTGTTTCAGCATGGCACACTACACCTTGTGAAAGTTCCTTTTATACATCTCATGAGAAGAGAAGACTCCTTGGAAAAGACTTTGATGTTGGGAAAGTGTGAAGGCAAGAGGAGAAGGGGACAACCGAGGATGAGATGGTTGGACAGTGTCATTGAAGCAACCAACATGAATTTGACACAACTCCGGGAGGCGGTGGAAGATAGGAGGGCCTGGCGTGCTCTGGTCCATGGGGTCACGAAGAGTCGGACACGACTAAACGAGTGAACAAACAAACAAACACAGAAACGCTGTCCTTTCTCACATATGGCCAACCTGTCCCAAGTACTGGAATTTGACACTGTCAATATGCTGATGAAACCCAGCTTTCTATTTCTTTAGGAAAGTACTCAGTGTCCTCTGCATAATTTCTTCCAAGATTTCAGCTTGAAAAAAGCACAAATTCCAAAAGCTTACTGGAAATCCTAACGGCATAAAATCTTTTGTTTTCAATAGGCATTGGGATGCTTTGAAGTATTGCCACCATTTTTCTTTTCAAAGCTTGATTTTGTTTTCATTGCTATTATTTAATATTATATTTTTAAAAAATAATAATTGTTTTGCATATAAAGCAGGTTATGTTTGCAAGTAACCATTTGGAGTTTGCCGCTACTGTGTTTTGAACATTTTCATCTCACCTTTCTACTTTTTACAAAGTATCTTACCAGAACAGATTATGGTGACTGAAAATAGAAACAAATAAAGCCCCCAAAAGTAACAATTAAAACTCACAAATAACAGTGGACGGAACTTTTTAATAAGGCTGTAAGGAGCAACGCTGAAATGCTTCAAAAACTACAGACACCACAAAAAATGCTTATCTATTCAGAATATCAAAAGCTTTTGGAACAAGCAGACTGCAAACATATTACATTTTTTTAAAAGCAAACTATTTAAGCGTAAGGACAAATGGATATATGTTGCCTGTCACCAAATATAGGTTTGTGAGCAGAAGGATTCTAATTATTATTCTATTTATAATCATGTTCTGAGGAATGGTCTTATTAGAACAGCTGGGAGAGCGAAGAACCCAATTAACGCTAAAGTTGAGAGGCATGCTCAGTACATTTTTTGATCTGATTCTTTAACTGTAGCTTACTGGGACTGAGTAATTATCTTCCCTCTCCAAATGTAGTGAATATCATTGGTGCTGAGAGAAAGGTGTCAGTATTTCAGTCTGTGAAATAGGGACAGCACTTTTCACACTTGACAAGGGAAATGGTTAATATCAGTATGTGATGTTTATGGTAAATTGATTTTGTTAGCAAATAAGAGATTGGAACCGAATTCTGGGGAAGTTGGTTGTGATGAAGTTCCATTGGGATGTCTATTAATAAGTTGGGACAGACTTAAAGTGACCCTAATAGGGCTTTCAGGGTAAGTGAGATATTTGGTTTTCAGAGTTCCATTCTCCCAGGGAGTTTCCATGGCCAAATGGAGTTTCAAACCCTGGTCTGCAGAGATCTAGTCTGTCACTATCTACCCTATCCACTACACCACCACACTGGATACCTGGCATGTATATCACTATCTACTAAATTAATTGATTTGATCATTGACCCTTCACCATCACTTGTTTTCATGGACTGAAAAAGCTGAGGATCCAGATTTTTTTTTTAAAAAAAAAGCTAAATTATTAGAATTAGAATAAAGAACCCCAAATGTAATAGTAATAAAATGAGCTAGAGAGCAACTCTTTTTGGAAGAGAACATGAACTGTTCTGATGAACATTATCTTGAAAGGTAGTATTCTAATTAGTTACACATCAAATCCATCTTTCCACAAATTTATCTGACAACGTTTCTGCTTTTATCCTCTTACATAAATTTAGTTAAAGGAACTAATGTCCATATTCATTTATACCCATACACCAAGAGGCAGAGTTTCACTGTTCCCTAAGATAATGTACATCTTCCGGGGTAAGCAAACAAATAAGCTCAAGATCATTTTCCAGGAGTCACGACAACGTTTCTCCAATAACCCAAGTATCAACTTTTATTTTAAGAATTGCATGCACACACAATCCCAAAATAACCCTGTGCATTTAATACCAGCATCTCTGGACTTAGGATAATGTTAATATAAGGCCACAAAAGTAAAAAAAAAAAAAAAAAAAACTACAACACAAAACGCCATCATTAAGGCAACAAACAGTCTTGTGACTTCTTTAAGAGACAGATTCATTTTACTATGAACTCTTGTGGATTAAAACACACTTCCTCAAGTGCACAGCATACAATATTTGAACTTTGATTATATATATGCACATTGAATGTACTAGAGGTTAAAACTGGAAGAGAATAGGATGCCCAAAATTACAGTTATGTTCTTGGCTCAGCCTATAAAGCATGACTATAAACATCCCCAAGAATAAGCATAAGATAGTTAATATGTCCCCTTCATGGATTGCCTTCTCATGGCGAAGGGGCTTGAGTAATTCAGAGAAGCTATGGGCAATGCCATGCAGAGACACCCAAGACGGACAGGTCATAGTGGAGAGTTCAGACTAAACACAACCCACCTGGAGCAGGAACTGGCAATGCCACTCCAGTATCTTTGCCAAGAAAACTCCATGGACAGAAACAAAAGGCTAAAAGATAGTACGCTGGAAGATGAGCCCCTCAGGTCAGAAGGCATCCAACATGTGACTGAGGAAGAACAGAGGACAAATACAAGTAGCTTCAGAGCTAATGAAGTGTTTGGGCCAAAGTCAAAAGGATGCTCAGCTGCAGACGTGCATGGAAGTGAAAGGAAAGTCCAATGCTGCAAAGATAAATACTGCATAGGAACCTGGAATGTAAGATCTATGAACTTTGGGAAGCTGGATGTGGCCAAACAGGAGATGGCAAGAATAAACATTGACATCCTGGGCGTCATTGAACTAAAATGGATGGGAATGGGCAAATTCTATTCAGACGATTATCATATCTACTACTGTGGGCAAGAATCCCCTAGAAGAAATTGAGTAGCTCTCATAGTCAACAAAAGAGTGGGAAAGGCTGTACTGGGATACAATCTCAAAAATGATAGAATGATTTCAATACGAATCCAAGGAAGGCCTTTCAACATCACAGTTATCCAAGTTTATGCACCAACCACCGATGCTGAAGAGGCTGGAAGGGACCAGTTCTATGAAGACTTACAACACCTTCTAGAACTGACACCAAAGAAAGATGTTCTTGTCATTCTAGGGGATTGGAATGCTAAAGTAGGGAGTCAAGAGATAAAAGGAACAACAAGTAAGTTTGGCCTTGGAGTTCAAAATGAAGCAGGGCAAAGGCTAATAGAGTTTTGTCAAGAGAACAAGCTGGTCATCACAAACATTCTTGATAAATGGTTATCAAGAGAAATATCAAGCATTCAGAAACAACCCACAGTCCTCAGGCACCTTTGAGACTGACACATTTTAGTCGGTGTGAGCTTTCATGAACATAGACTAGTTCTTCATGGTCTGCAGTATTAAAGTCACAGTTTTTCATGCTCATTGGTTATGGTTTTTACAAACTCAAACATGGAAGGATAGTCAACACCCTTCCCCATCTTTCCGCCCTGGGCAGCTGAAAACCAATCAGGTTTACTTAAGATCAGAATTTTTCAAAGAGAAGTAAACCATCGGGAATGGTTTTAAAGCTTTAAAGAGAGTAAAGAAAAACCCAGTGAATTTCAGTGAAAATCTTGTTTACAGGTAGGGGGAGTATTTCCTAGCAACCTTTGGGAGAGCCATAACAAAGGCTCTTCCTGCTGATTCAGGTGAACCAGAAAATGAAATTGACAAGCCACTAACTTGAAAAGGAGAGGAAGTGACCTGCCTTTATTCCTTGCTCCCAGCTGCAAAGTAAGGAGAGGGAAGAAGTCAGAAAGCAAAATTGGATTTATTTAACTTTTAGCAAGAAAGGAGCCAAAGCAAAATCAAATATTGAACACTCAAGCGGCCCTAGCTACTTTTGAAGCTTTGTATCGCTTCCCATTTTATTGGCCTATGTGATGAATAACATAGGTTATGAAATGTCTGGTAAAAAAGAGATAAGCCTTAGATTTAGAGCGGCCCGTAAAGAACAGTTCTCGCCAGGGAAGCAGTACTTCAGCAAGAATACCTACAGCTTCTGCGCCATGTTTGTATTTTCTTAATGATCCTTCTCCACTCCTGGGTGTATCAGCACTTTATATATATATATATATATATATATATATATATATATATATATATATATATATATATATATATATATATATATATATATATATATATATATATATATATATATATATATATATATATATATATATATATATACACTAATATATATTAGTATCAAGCATTGTCTTCCTTGCCCAGTTTGAATAGAAATTCCTAATACTGACAAGCATCTCAGAAACACTTCTTCAAGCTATTGTTACAATCAACATCTTCTACATTGTTTTAAGTAGCATCCATATATGTGGTACTTTGAAGTATGCAAAAGGGCAGGGTCCGTGCCTCCTTGTGCCTAAGCTCTAAAATTTGTTGCAGAGCAATCAACAGAGGAAGGAGATAAAAAGTGGTATCCTGACATCAGGCCCTGTTGGTGCCTTTGGTCACTGAAACAAACAACTTTTGGTCCAGCTAACTGTTGTTACCCGTTGTAGAAGCTGGTGTTTGGAATCATCAACCTAAGTCTATCTTCAGCTATGAAAAAGTTTCATTGGAAAATTCAATTTTTCCAGATGAAAGTAAATATGGGGGTTTGTTGCCAACAGCTTCATGACTAAGAGAAAGAAAAACTAATGTGTTGGAGAGCCTGAGGAAGGAATCCTAGCTACTATTCTCTACCACCCCCTATTGCAGGGGTAGGCAATTCATTTCTATATGAAAAATCTGAACTGTGTTCGGGGGCTGAATCAACTTTACTTAAAAATAAAATGTAACAGTGATGTTATGATCGTTTTGATTTTAAACTTGTTAATCTTCACTAATACTAAAGAGGTCTTTTGCGGTGTGTTAAAGATAAGGGACGTGGTGGCACTGTGGGCTAAACCACAGGGGCCTGTGCTGCAGGGTCAGAAGACCAGCAGTCGTAAGTTCGAATCCACGCGACGGAATGAGCTCCCGTCGCTTGTCCCAGCTCCCGCCAACCTAGCGGTTTGAAAGCATGCAAATGCAAGTAGATCAATAGGGACCATCTCGGTGGGAAGGCAACAGTGTTCCGTGTCTAAGTCGCACTGGCCATGTGACCACAGAAGATTGTCTTCGGACAAAATGCTGGCTCTATGGCTTGGAAACGGGGATGAGTCGAACACGAGTCGAACACGACTGGACAAAAATTGTCAAGGGGAACCTTTACCTTTACTAAAGATAAGCAACTTGCCAACTTTAGACAAAAAGCTATAGATAGTTTTGATGTTCAAAAATGTCTGCGGGACGGACAGGAGCGGCTCGCGGGTCGTATGTGGCCCCCGGGCCACACTTTGCCCAGGTCTGCTCTATTGGCATCTGTTCATTTCTTGAAGCATAGATGCTCATTTCTTCACTTTCAACAATTGTGTACACTCAGCTCAGAAAAGTATGGTGACAAATCAGTGGATCAGTCTGGTTTTAATTAGGCACGCAAGGGAGGGAAGCATGCTTGATGACTGTGACACTCAACAATAGAGCAGAATTTTGAGCTGCCGTTACCAGCGGAAGTCTTTCCTGCATGAAAAGTGACTTCTCCTTTCGCAACAGTTCTGAGAAATCCAAGGAGATTCCAGGAAGTACCTGCAGACTGAAACCAAGCTAACCAACTCCACTGGGGAATTCATGTGCAAAAAGAGGCAGACAGTGGCAGGTTATGGTAAAGCCTCCCCAGATGGACACAAAATAAATAATTTTGGTAGCTGGTGTGGGATTTGGGGATGGTTGCAAAACATTTGATTCACCTCATCCTCTCCACCTGGGAAGCGACCATATAATTTCCTTTTCCACAACAAATGTCAGCTATTTTCAAACATTTTGTAATTCCAGGTAGTAGACTGAATATAGATTAGCACAGTATCCAGAACTCCCTTCATACAAAGAGAGATAATCTATCCAGGTATTACCTAAGCACCTCTGTCCAAGAAAGATGACCCAGCATTGCTCTTAAAAGGTGACACTTGACTGATAGAAGTGAAGAAAACTGGCCCCCCGAAAATCATTTAATTTGTCTGCGAATTCTACAAGGCTCTGTTAGTTGTATAAATGTTGTGGCAATTCAAAGGAGTTTCCATGGAGAGCAATGTGCCTGATCTCAGTGTGCAGTGTTCCAGGGCAAAAGCACAGTGCACGCTCATTCTCTCTCTCTGCTCTGCGCACACAAACTCATCCTTTTAAAAATGATTCACTGAAGGGGTGAAAGACATGGAAGAACTTTGGAGAAAAAGAACTAAATATGGTGAATGGGGAAACAGAGTGATTGCATAAGATCTGCTATGGAGTCTATGGAGGAAATGAATGTGGGTGCATGAGTGACCGATGGAGCAGCAAAGTGGGTGTGAGGAAAGAGGAAGCAGGATGAAATCTTAGGAAAAGTGGAACAGATGCAGGCAAAGAAAAGTTCTAAGGAAATGGAAAGAATTTACAAAACACAGAGACCGAAAATCCGAAAAATGCAGGAAAAAAGAAAAAGAGCCGGAATGCTTGGTGTCAGATTTAATGGAAAAAAGGATTTATCTGCACATAATAACTCAAGCTACACTGCAGCCTGGGAGCTGCTGCATTTAGACTCATAAAGAGTGTAGAACATTTGTTCTTAAGATGAAGAGAAGGAAGATCATAAAGCCAAGTATTTCGTTTTGAGGGAAAACAAATGGACTCTAGATCCATTTTGCCACAGGGACGCTTGAGTGGTCTAAAGAGTTTCAAGACAAGTTAAAGCAAAAACAAGGAACTTAATAATGGCTAGTTCCTGTTGCACTGTTTATCTCTTCTATCCTATCATTCAGAGGATGAAAAACAAAGGAACTGATTGGTGGAACAGAACACTGATTCACATACCAAGCAATCATAACCTGTGAGGGATGGGACAATGATGGGTCCATACACAGTCATACAGATTTGAATGTATTTTTTTGCCCCTGTTCTTTCTAGATCTACATGTAAACTGGTACTCCAAGGTTTCCTTCCTTCTGTTCTGAGGTCACTTCCTTCTTAATTTAGACTCAAAGGCAGCTCTGTGGACATGGAAGGCAGGTCTATGATTTATTGCAATCAGTTGTAGAAATGTTGCTACCTGCATTGTCTGACATATGTTTCCTAGTTAATAAATGGTTTGTTTTCACTTTTCTACCTTACAACTAGTCTCCAAGGTGAGTATTCTTCCTCAACAGTCATAAGCTCAGCACTAAGCCACCGTACTCTGCAAATAAATAATCCTAACACTGCCCAAATGGAAGGTGTCTGAGGCTTGACTATTTGGTTACTGGAAAACTAAAGAAGTAGGATTAACTGAGGAGTGGGACTGTACCTGACATATTCATCCAGAATATGATAGGTACAAATCCCTTTTATCAAACAGGGTGACCATATGTCCATCTTTACAAGGCCAGTCTGAAGGTCTATTTAGTCCATGTCAGAGTTTAGAGATACACAGAAAGGAAAAACAAAGGACGGTGAAATGTCCCATCCATTGGGGCAACAAGCTGAATAGGTCATCTTGTCAGACTCTTTCCCTTTTATATATATATATAGGGAGGCTGCTGTGCCACTAAGCAGCATTCCAGTCTTTAACATTATCTGTATTTCCTGGAAGGCTTCTCAAAAATGGCAAGAATGCCAACTGACACCAGCTAGAAATCTTTTGCCCAATGGAAAGCCATTTTTGGACTGGAAATCTAAACCAATTCACTATCTTCAGGGAAAATATCAGATGAACAGCTTAGTATCTGTGGAAATCGTATGACAGTAACATTTGTCCTCATTTTGCTTCTCTGCAATGTATATGCTGAGCCATAGAGGAAATTCATTAAACCATCAGTGGATGGTTTGGTCCAAACTGACGACTGAGTTAAAATAATTTACCATCAAACTGAGATAAATTGGTTCTATTCAGAGATGTAAGATTATCTCTAGTCATGTAGAAACTGAGAACAAAATTTATTGCAAGAAATGTTCTAGATTGTAAAAATATAGGATGAAGATGTGATTTTAAACATACGGAGTGCCCATGTACACTCACATCACTTTGCAGGGGAGTGTTATCTAATCCTTTCCTTTCCCATAAGTGCAGAAGCCACAAAGTCTTCTTTTAACCTAACTGGTTAAACAATAGCTTCCTGACTGACTGTAGAATCTAAGCAAAAGCCATATTTTCTCACAACCAAAGTTCCTAAAGACTTTATTAGACCCAGGCACCAATGCCTGTATCCTATAAGGAGTTAGACGCAAAACCAGTGGTTTAGTGGAGCCAGGATTCAAAGGCCTGAGGCTTTCTGAGTGTGGCCTCATCCACCACCTCTCAAGTTTCCCTGTTCCCTTGGAGTAGAGCTGCAATCTTTCCAGTACCTGGGAGAGATATGGATTTTTGCAGGAACAGAATGTTGCTGCAATCCATCAGGGCTGTAATGCAAAGTGTTTGAGGATGGTTTGATCTCAAGTGGACAATTAAGTCATTCACTTTACTCAGGGCCTGTTCCTCCCTTGTTGATAAGCACCAAGCTATCAGTTTGCAAGTTTAGACTCTCTTTATGGGGTGGGGTGGGTAGGGGAAGTGACATAATCAGCACCTGCATTTCCAAATGTACCACTCCTGTGCATAACTAGGCAATCAAGGTAGTAGCAGGTGAGGATGATGGAGACCATACATCTTTTCCCTCAGAGTCCAGTCCTTTTGAATGAGGACATTATTCTTTAATGCTTATAATCTAGTGCTAGGTGGATTTAAAACTGACAAAGGAAGTGGCAGGGTAGCAAATGTGATGCAAGTGTCTTCATCACAGGTGATTCTACCCCTCCACCAAACCATGGACACTAGCCACCACTGATGACACTCTGGGGAAAGATGTAATGACTGACCCCATTTCTGAAAGTATGAAGATCTGCCGTTATCTGGAGCCATCTTTCTTTGGATCAAAAGACATTTCCTCGAAGGATAGCCAGCTGAACGTTACCCTCTCTAAATTGAGAGACTGGACTACCATATCAAATATACAAACAGTAGCAGCTCCATGGGTAGCAACAAGATCTACAGACCAACAACAGAGTGTATTCTGGGGGGAGTGCATGTTCTTTGTGAATCTTGTTGTTGTTGTTCAGTCATTAAGTTGTGTCCGACTGTTCGTGACCTCATGGCCCAGAGCACGCCAGGCCCTCCTGTCTTTCACTGCCTCCCAGAATTGGGTCAAATTCATGTTGGTAGCTTTAATTACACTGTCCAACCATCTCATCCTCTGTCGTCCCTTTCTCCTGTTTCCTTCACATTTTCCCAACATCAGCATCTTTTCCAGGGAGTCTTCTCTTCTCATGAGATGGTCAAAGTATTAGAACCTCAGCTTCAGGATCTGTCCTTCCAGTGAGCACCCAGGGTTGATTTCCTTCAAAATGTTCTCCTTGCAGTCCAGGGGACTCTCAAGATCCTCCTCCAGCACCATAATTGAAAAGCATCAATTCTTCGGTGGTCAGCCTTCTTTATGGTCCAGCTCTCACTTCCATGCATCGCTACTGGAAAAACCATAGTTTTGTCTATGCAGACCTTTGCTGGCATAAGATGCTGTCTAGGTTTGCCATCACTTTCCTCCCAAGAAACAGGTGTCTTTTAATTTCGTGGATGCTGTCACCATCTGCAGTGATCATGGAGCCCAATCTTACTTTTCAGTATTAGGCTATCAAGACCTTGCAGAGCAAAGTTCTGACTCAATGTACAACTGCTTCAGATGCTTATATTGAACGCCACCCAACTGCACGATGCTCGCTCCTAGAAACTTTAAGTTTAAGGTTACTTTAAAACAGTTGAAATATGTTATTATCAGGCTTAATGTAGATAATGACAACTGCTTCTCATTGCAATTAATTTCCTGTTTAAATGCCTGCATTTTACAAAGATAAAACATGGATGTATAGTGGCATGTGTAAGAGACAGAGAGCTTAGGATGGTTACATTGCTGAATAAAATTCTTACCATCCATCCAATCAGCATGACTGCAGGGTTAAGAAGGGAGGGGTGTTGGAAAATGTAGTCCAAAAAAATTACATTCCTAAGCTCTGCCTTGGAAGGGAGTGCCTAACCCTTTGGAAAAGTCAGTGTGCATTAAGTGCATATAGGCTAGTATCCTGCTGCTAGTTCCAGCTAGAATAAATATACTGACTCAGTGGAATTTACATATTGACTTACCATTTCATAGGTTTACTCTTAATTGAGACTGCAATTACACTGGCAAGTAGAATTGGAACGGTTCAGTTTTGCTGCAGCTCCATTTGCAGTCTATTTTATGTGTCTATTCGGACTAGGTGATCACACACATAGAGACCACAGATTGTTTGGGTGCCAATGACCACGCTGGCTCCTCAGTTCTATGTAAAGCGTGTTGCTTATATACCACCCCATAGTGCTTCAAGCACTCTCTGGGCAGTTTACAAGTTAATTATGCAGGCTACACATTGCCCCCCCCCCCCAGCGAGCTGGGTACTCGTTTTACCAACCTCGGAAGGATAGAAGGCTGAGTCAACTTTGAGCCGGCTACCTGGGATTTGAACCCCAGGTTGTGAGCACAGTTTGGCTGCAGTACAGCGGTTTAACCACTGCACCACGAGGTTTGATCCATGCCACAGGCCACAGCCCCACTTCCTTTAATCCCAGTCTCTCCTGATCCCCGGTTCTCCCTTTATGGTTCACTGTAGACATTAAACCATTGCACAGCATTAGGGAAAGGGAACAGTTTTCCCAAGTTCTCCATAATGTACAAACATATATACATATGCTGTGGAAATGTAGCAGAGTGTTGTAGTTCATCAGAGTCATTTGTATTTCATATCTATTCTTATCTCTCTCTTCTTTTTGCCTATACAGAGGCAATCTGGTGCTAAAATCAGTAGCTCGTGTTTTTAATTTTTTTTTTAGTTGTTTTGGGTGACTAGGAAGAAAGGTCACAGGATTAGCTGTTCCCACTGACCAAAACATTACATCCAGCATAGAAGAAGAAGATAGAGACTCAGAAGGGCAGCAATGAAGGGGTTAGAAAAGATCATCAAGCATAAGGATGTGTCGATGGAAACCAAGACCATCCACACTCTTATATTCCGAATCATCGTGTACGGGTGTGAAAGTTGGACAGTTAAGAAAGGATATTTGTTTGACTGTGGTGCTGGAAAGCCTTGCAGATACCCTGGATTGCCAGAAAGATGAACAAGTGGGTCCTAGATCAAGTCAAGCCCGAACTATCTCTGGAGGAAAAAATATTGAAACTGAGGCTGTATTTCTTTGGACACATCATGAGAAGGCAGGATTCTCTGGAATAAATTGCTGGGAAATTTGAAGGCAGCAGAAAAGGAGGAAGACCAAATACAAAATGGACTGACTCCCTCAAGGAAAGCACAGGCTTGAGTTTCCAAGAGCTGAGCTGGGCTCTCGAGTACAGGAAAGGCGGGAGATCACTCATTCATAGGATGCCATAAATTGAAGGTGACTTGATGGCACATAATAATAACAACAATCAATTATCTGTGGGAAGCATTTCTCTCTCCAATACCGGGAAGTGGCTTTAGAAAACTAGACATCAAGAATCGCTTCTCAGCAGACTCTGGGAGTGTCTCCTGAGTCATGTGAAAGATTGCTTGGGGACAATTTTAAAATTAAATCTGGAGACCAACCCACAGCTGCAACAAGCCTGCATATTGACTCGGTGACCCAAAGGAGCTTTTCCATCTCAAGCTCTCTGTGATTCACAGCTGATGGAGCGCTAGCTGCAGAACAGACTCAGTTGCATTGGCAGCCGTTCCCCTCCAATGGGTGACATGGGGGGGGGCATGTGGCTGTGCTGGAAAGCAGTTTCCTAGTTCTAATAAATTGGATTAAGGGTCAGGAGATCCTGGCTGTTATTTACCTTTTGATTAAAAACCAGGCTGCTTCCCTCCTGAGCAAAAGGAGACAGACAATATTGCTGTTATTTACTCCACTGCCAAGCCCGGCACTCAGTCTTTGGCCTGCAAGCTTTCGGACACTAGCCAAACACGGAGAGGCAGGCGGTGGGGGGGGGGACGAGGGGAGAGAAGGAAACAAAGCATGCAGGCTGGCCTTTGCATCCTGCTTTAGTTTTCTAATCAGAATCTTGTGCCAACTTGAATAGTTAGGTCAAGACTGGTTGCCTTGGTGGCTGTGACCCAGAGGACATCCATCAGGGCGCTGCCCCAAGCCCAGGCGATAATCTCATTCTAATAACTGCTGGCATTCTCTGCACTGTGCCCTCCAAGTAAATATGCATCCACTTATTAAGAGATGAGATGCCCTGAAGGTTAAGCTCTAAATTTTCAGTAGGAAAGAACAAGACGGGGCTTCGTTTCCTTTTTGTGAGGAAGGCCTGGGGGAAAGAAGTGGGATTCATTAGCAAAAAGACTCTGTAAACCCTCTTTTAATCAAGCCTTCCACTTAGGCCAACACAACTTACACTGCCAAAAGCAAGCAAGCAAGCAAGAAAATCCATCACCAAAGAGGGACCGGAAGGGGACACGAATTAGCATACTATTTGCATGTCTTCATGTGTATCTTGAGATACAAATTTATAAATAAGGACTAGCATTTAAATAACAATACAATACCTTTCAACAGAATCCTCCAGACAACTGTACACTAGCTATGCTGGCTAGAGAATTCTGGGAGTTGTAGTCAAGAGTAATTTGTCCAAGATCATTTTATAGTCATCTCAGTAACCTCTACCTACCCAATCCTTGTTTACTCACAGATACAAGTATCTTTAGGGTGGGAGGATCCTTCCTGAGAGGCAGAAAGTGTAGTGACCAACTTCAATCTCTCCAGGAGTGTGATATTGCAACACCAATTGTTCGGTGCTACAACTTTGGGCTCCCATTTCTGTTTTCCTCCTTCTCCCTCTTGAGATCCTCACTCTCATCATCTTATGTCCTGGATTTTCATGAAAAATGGCCTATACACACCTTCTGTGAGATGCCACAAAACGCCGAATTCATTGTTTTCCCACCCCAAGGACAACCATCCATTTCAGCTTCTGATTTCTGTCTCTCCTTGTTCTCTCCTTGCACTCTAGCTTCTTCAGCTTCCGTCCAAGTTTAGTAATCCCGGAAGAATCAAAGAAACGTATAGGTCTTAATGCTATAACCGATATCAATGGCTCTACTGTACTACCTAAAGTAGGGCAAAGGCTGGATCCAAACCATCATTTCAGATTCTCTGTTTTTCTCTTATCCATAATCTGCCCCCTAATCAGTTGTGTTCTCCCTCCCTCCCTCCCTCTCTCCTTATGTGCTCTGGCTTCCTCATTCTCCTCTTCTTACAGCTGCTGCTCCAGGACAATAGAGCAGATGGCGAGTAGTTTGTTTTATGCATCCCTTCAGAAAGTCAGTTCAGTGCTCAAATCTGCTCCTGTTTCTAAAAACAGACACTCTTCCTAATGCTAAACTGAGCATTAAGACAAATTGAGAAGAGGTTTCAACTCCGCATCACCACCTGGTACGGCCTTGGTTTGGACTTCTCCTCCACTTTCTCCTAATGAATGGCCCCACTTCACTTCTAAAAGGTATTGCAGTCTATGCTGGGCATCTTCAGTCGAAAGCTGCCAAATGGCTTGGATCCTCCCACCTTTTTAATAGCCAATTTGAGCTACAAAAAGACAGCAGGTGAAACTTTCCATGGCACAGCTCTAACTATTATCACCTGCTAATTGCTGCAAATTAGATTGGTGGTGGCTACATAGCAGGGAGCAGCAGCTTTTCTCTCTCTCTCTCTTTCATCATGAGTCTCAAAATTACCCATGAAGTCCATGCTGAAACAAGAGCAAAAGTTCACTACAGTATCTAAATCAGAATGCACACCCCCATATAGAATTTGGAGAAGTTATCTCCTTGGACTACACTTTCCAAGATTCGTTCATCCAGCAGCATGTTCAGTAGCCAGGCTCCGGCTGTAACTTCCCATCAAGGTTCAGTTTCCAAACCTGGCAATCTAGAGTGAGCCAAGAGACAGAAAGACAATATATCACACTCCATGGACACCTGGTAGGAGTATGATCTTCAGAATTGAGAAAAACTGGGCACAACAGATTAAAAAATCTAAGACGTAGAAGGGCACATACTTTTTTTAGCATGAGGTGGTACAACATTTTTTTTTCTTCAGTCTCCACAAAAATCAACACAACAGCCAATCAAATGACCCCCCCCCCCAAGATGAGTGGGTAGTATTAAAATTAGATAAACACAAGTCGTGAAAAACTTGGTCCATTTTAGCCAACCGTGTGACCTTTGTTGACAAAACAGAAATCATTCCCCAACAACTATTACTGATACTGTTTATTATTGTTGTCTCTTTGTATGCCGTTCTTGTTATATCTCACAATATTTATTTATTTATTTATTTACTTATTTAATTATTTATTTACTTATTTATTTATTTATTTATTTGATTTATTTGATTCATTTGATTTATTTGATTTATTGTGTTATAGTTTCCTGTAATGTAGTGATAACATTTTAAAGAAGGAATTGAGGACTCAATTTTCAATCTTAAAATTTGATATTTTAATATCTCTATCTTTCCAAGGATATTTTTGTGGTGGATCTTTATTCAAATGTAAGAGCAGGTGTATAATAATCCAGAAAATAAGTAATCAAACTCATTTTTGCAACCCAAAACTTGGTGAAAACACACTTTAAAAATCCAGCTAGAAATTGGAACTTTTAGAGTTTCAGTGCTGCTTATTTTTAAATGGTAAGGGGCAATTTCAAATTTGGATTTTGAATTCTGAATTGTTGTATGCTCTGCCGACATGAAAGTCTCTATCTTGGAATCAGAACACAGACTCTACATGCAGTCTCTGATATTGCCAAAGAGAAGGGAAAGATTCCTGCCTGAGACCCTAGGGATGCAGATTTGTGTTTTTGAACTACAGCTCCCAGAATTCCACAGCCAGCTGTGCTGCCTTTGGAATTCTGGGTGCTCTACTCCAAAAATACAAATGCTGTATACAGTATATATCTCTTTAGCAACCACCCATCCGCATCACCGATACTGGGCTAGACATACCAGTGGTTTAACTTGGTATAAGGCATGAAATGGTAAACAAAATGACTTGGACTACTATGCCATAGTGCTCAGAGTGCTGGACCAAAACCTGAGAGGTCCAGGTTCAAGTTCTGAGTAAGCCATGGAAATCACTTGGTGACCTTCAGCTAGTCCATCTCTTTCTGCCCAAGTTATTTCGCAGGGTTGCTTTGAGAAGCAAGAGAAGAGGACAGCATCAGGTGCCACCTTGAGGTTATGGGGAAAACGACAGAGTATAAATGTACCATATTTTTCCATGTATAAGACACTACTTTTTCCTAAAATTGTTAGACTAAAAATTAAGGGTCATCTTATACAGTGAAGTAAGCTGAGGAGAGAACAAAACGTCCCATACCTTGCTTCTGCAAACAGGCTTCTTACAGTCAGGAGACTTAGCTTTCTCCAGTCACAAGCCTTATGTAACTGACATCAGCTGATGCTGAACAAATCAATTGCAACAGTGCTCAGATGCAACAGGGACTCCTAATGTCTGAGCGTTCTGAGCCCAGAGGCTGAATAAAGTTAAAGGGTGATGCATAATATGACTGTACTGGTATGTAAATGTTACCTAATTACTAAATACAAATGTTTTATGTTTAAAATATTGATTTCTTAATTTTAGGTTAGAAAAGGGGGTGTCTTATACATGGGGTATCTTATACATGGAAAAATATGGTAAGTAACAAATGAATAAAGTATGTAGAAGATATCCGCTTAAGCTAAAATTAACAAAGGTAATCTATCAAACATGCAATGCCTTAACTGTGAAAAGGCGCTCAGGAGGCATGCATCTTCTTACCCCAGTCAAGTGTGGATATAGACTTGAAACCCAAATCAATATTTAGGAATCTGGTGAAGAAGATCGAATTACCAGAGTTATTTTAGTTGTTATCGACTAATGTGACAACCTCACTGGAAACCACTACCTCAAACGCTGCAGTCAGATTGCTAATTGGGCTGGTACGTATAACTCCCTTGTTACAACAGCACCACTGGCTACCGATCCATTTTTGGGCACAGTTCAAAGTGCAGGTTCTAACCTGGTTCCAACAGAGATGGGCACTTCATGTTCATATTCCTGGAGATATGAATATGAAGTGTGACAACACAGGTGCCCTGGAGGTCCATTCCCTCCCTCCAGAACCAGCCGGGTGGTCCACTCACTGGGCTCCACACAGCACACACATCCAGTGACAGCAACATTGCACCAATTGCAGTAGTAGCCCAGCCGGCTCTGCACCACCTTCCCACCCAACTGACCACTGAACAGCTGAGCAGACAGACTCATCATCCTGCTTCTTCTCTGGAGTGGTCAGCTGCATGAAGAGGAGGGCAGAGCCGGTAGGGCTACTTCCATGATTGGTGCAATGTCACCACTGACAGATGTGTGTGCTGCTCGGAGCCTGGTGACTGGACTGAATTGGTTCTGCAAGGAGGGAAAGGACCTCCATGATACTTGGTGCCATGCTTCACATTTGTATCCCCGGAGATACGAATATGAAGCGCCCACCCCTACTACTACCGCACCTCCCTCTATGAGCCTGTCTGGGAATTAAGATCATCAAGAGAGGCCTTTCTCTTGGTCTCATCATCTTCAAAGCATGCTTGGTGGGGGAAAAGAAGAGGGCCTTCTCTGTTGCTGCTCCCAGACTCTGGTACTCCCTCCTAGGATAAGCTAGGCCGGCCCCATCCTTGCTGACCTTCTGCAAGCAGGCAAAAACCTTTCTCTTCAGGCAGGCTTTTCTTTAGTAACTGGCAGCCTGAGAGGGGTTTTGCTTGAATGGATTGTTGTGCTCTGTTGTTTTTAAATGCCTTTTTAGTATTGATTTTATTGACCGTTTTTAATATGATACTTAAAATATTTGTATATCACTGTAACCATAACCCTAAATATTGTTTTTAAATTGTTGTAAACTACCTTGGGTCCTTTTAAGTAGCAATGATGATGATGATGATGATGATGATGATGATGATGATGATGATGATGATGATGATGATGATGATGATAAGAGAAGTTGGAAAAGTTCCATTTTTTTGACTGTAGCTTCCAAAATTCACCATGCTAGGTGGAGTTTTCCAGGAATTGTTGCCCCCCCCCCCAAAGAGGAGAGGAGACAGTGCTAATGGGAGATGTTGGTTCTCTGCCTGGGGCCGTCTATGGAGCTGCAGAGCTGCACGTGCCTTAATGTGCCATCAGGTCAGAATTGACTTACAAGGAACTTAACAAGGTTTTTAAGGCAAGTGAGACATTTAATGAGCAGTTTTACCCGTCCCACCACCTCCCTTGAGTTTCTCTGATCTCCCTTGGGGCCTCCCACTTCTTTTCTCTTTCCCCCATCTATGAAAAGCTCAGACACAGGTTCAGGTTGCAATTCCATTTGCTTTATTAACAGCAACTATAACTTACCGACCACTACGTCTGCAGGTTCTTCCTCCAGAATGGGCCTCGCTCTTCTTTTTTCTGACTCTTCTTCGGACATTCCAAACTCTGTAACAGTAACTGACCACCTCCTTCAGACATTCTCTCCCAGACATGAACAGCGGTAGAGGCAGCCAGTAATAAAGGAGTTGACTTTAGGGATACTAAGCCCTATTTCCACTGGATAGCCACACTCTCCTTCCCTGGGTTGCTTGGGGTCTGGGAGGGAACCTTCTCGATCCAGGGAGCATCCCAGGGGAGGTACTCCATGCTTGGTTCTATCTATTTTGTTAATTCGTTCTGTTTTTCCTCTACCTCCCTCTTCTGTCTGTTTCCTCTCTTTCTGCCCAACAGGAGGGCTGATGTGAAGGTTTGTTTTGCTATTCCCATTGGGCTTCTTTTTGAGGGTCTTTTAGTTCAGTTCAGTCCATTCTCCCATCCAAATTTACTATAACTACTCGTTCCTCCATTTCATCATCCTCCTTCCTACTTTCCTCTGTCCAATACCTTGTTTCCCCGAAAATAAGACCTAACCTGAAAATAAGCCCTAGTACGATTTTTCAGGATGCTCCTAATGTAAGCCCTACCCCAAAAATAAGCCCCAGTTCAGTGAAACCCTGCCCTCTACCACTGTGCAGCAACCAGAAGAAGATGACATGACTTTATTTGAATAAATGTAGATGGTTGTAAGTGGAAAAAAATAAAACTTCCCCTGGAAATAAGACCTAATGCGTTTTTTGGAGCAAAAAATAATATAAGACCCTGTCTTATTTTCAGGGAAACATGTTAGCTACTGGCTTCTCCCCTTGTTCCTCATTCTCCTCTTTTCTATCTTCCTCCTTTTCCACCAACTCTACCCCCTCTGCCCATTTCTCCACTTTTTCGAGTTCCTGGATTCTATGTGTTTTTCAGTAGGGTCATAGTTAACTCTTTCCCTTCTGGGTCTGCGGTCCATTCTATCTCTGTCTTCCTTGGCAGGGGAGGAGATGGCAGACTTCTCACAGTTTCCATGGCTAAGTCTGGATCTGAGCCCAGGTCTCCTGAGTTCTAGTCCCTCACCCTGTCCACTACATGACACTGGGTAGCTGTGTGGGCAAAGCTACATAGGCCAGGGGATTTGCTCCACCTTTTCCATGTCAGATACAGAACTCAGAGCAGTTAATTTTTAGACTACAGTTTCCAAAATCTCTCATCCACCGTGATCATGAGGCATGCTGGGTGGAGGATTCTCGGAGGTGGGGTTTTAAAAGGTACCTTCTCAAAAGTGCTCTGGAAAAACATATGCTTTCCTGCTTGAAAGATGGAATGGATGGGCCATGGAGAGACATTTAGAGAAATGGCCTCTTCTGGGTGAATGGAAGCCCCATCCCTCCATTTCAGGAAGAAACAGAATCTTGCCATTTGAAACCTTCCTCCTCTGTTCTGCTTGCTGAGGGAATGGGCCATTCATCCTTTGCTTGGTGCTTACTTCCCACAGTAAGCAAGAAGTGAGCTAGGCTGATGGGTGTCAATACAGCAGCATGAGGCGTACATGCTTTATCGAGCATAGCCAGGCCTTCCCCGCTGAGAGATGCACAGCCATCACTGAAAAGAGGAAGGTAAATAACGACAGCTCCAGCATGTGCAATAGCTCCCCAGGGCAGGAGAAAGCCCTCGTCAATTAGGCAAAGCACACTGCAGGAGCAAGTAACCCTGTCCATGAGGAACCAGGGAATCAGGTTCAGTGAGTGAAATGGGGATGGAACATGGTTGAGCCGTATTCTGTCTCTATCACACTCAGCAAGGTTTCTGTCTCCTTTGTACCTTCTCCAGTTGAGTAACTTATACCAGCAAGATGTTCATCTGGTGAGACTGGAGCACATTTTCTTCTCTAGGTCTCCACGACTTTGTTTTAAAAAGTCAGCCAAAATTCCAAAGGTGCAGGATAAGGATGCCAGAGCTTAGAAACGTGTGTGTATGGGGGTTTTTTTAAGGGGAGGATTATAACTCCAAGAATCCTTCAGGCAGCATGACAGAGGGTCCTGGCAGTTATCATGTACATACTGGTCTCGTGCACATTTCTCAAAATTGATGCATCTGAGGCAGATTTTTTAAATAAATGACTTTCTATGTATTCTTCTATAGACTAGGGTGCACTTGTGCACCTTTTTTAAAATTCACACATTTCACATATTTTTTGAATGTGCACATTTTTGTTTGTAAATAGCACCAAAAGCTTGGAGATACAGCAAGTTACAACTGCACATTAGTTCAGGGTCTGAATCTGAGGAGCAGGGATGGGATTTTTGGAATTCAAGGACTCCCTGTCCCCATAATTCAGCAAGAATTCGGCAGGAACTGGGAGCCCTCAAGCCAGCAACAGGAATAGCAGCGCCTTTAACCTCCATGCCTTTCCTGCACCACTACTTTGAACCATTAGAGGAGTGCTCGGCTGCACTGTAGGAGTCATAAGGATTCCACACGATTCACAAAGGTACGTCAGGGACTGGGCTCCGATGGAGGGAAATGTTTTGTGAGAAAATGCAAATTGTTGTGCCAAATACAAGGTTTGGGGTGCGAAGTACAAGAATCTTGTGCAAGAAGAACCATTCCATGGAAAAAGATGCCAAAATGTGAAAAATTTTAAAAAAACAAACAAACCCTGCAGTATTCTCACTCAGCTGGGGGAAAAAGAAAATGACAAATTTACATACCTGTTTTATAGGATGCAATAGCTGAGAGGGAGGTAAGTTGCAGATACACTATAATTTATCCAGGGCAAGAGCAGCCTGTGGAAATCTTAGCTGCTAGGCTCACTCCGGGTTAATGTGGAGAGATTGGCCTAACTCAATAGATGTAGGAATGGCCCACAGGAGGAGGGGGGAGGACCAATTAGGACTTAAACAAGGGAGTTTTCTGTTTATATATGCCAAAACAAAACAACAGCATCTGCTGTGCTGAGACAGAGTGCATTGTTTAATGCAAGAAAATGTGAAAATAAGATCCTTGAATATTATCATAAGGGTTAACTTGGAACTGTACTTCTTCTTTCTCAAGATCCATTGCCACTGAGCTGTCAAAAATAGGGGCAAGCTAGAAGAAGTCATGAACAAGACATTCAACTTAATTTGTCCAGAGAGTTTGTTAAATAACAGGCATCTGGTTGCTGAGGCACATAATGATGTTTTACTGTGTTCAGTCTAAATATTTGACTAACTTGCTCGACCTTGTTAAATCCTGGAAAGCAATTTAAACATCAGAGATCAGCAAATCAACAGATCTCAGGCTAGTAATTAATAACACACCATTTCAAACACTGAAATAAATTAGTTCTTTAGCAGGAGGTTCTCACCACCTCCCGGTTACATAGGTTAAGGTTCTGACAGATAAAATCCCAAGCCAGGATGGGGGGTGGGGGGGCACCGCAGGATGAACAGCTTTAAAGAGACTTTGTTACTCTATCATCACATTTTACCATATTTTTCGCACCATAAGACGCACTTTTTTCCCACAAAACAGGGGGTGGAAAGTCTGTGCATCTTATGGAGCGAAGAAAGATTATATTTTCCTGTTTTCTTCTCCTAAAAAATTGGTGTGTCTTATGGAAAGGTGCGTCTTATGGAGCGAAAAATACGGTAGTTTTGTGAATGTAAATTTAGCTTACAGCAATGGTCAGAAATCTCTTTCAGCCCAACAGTTCAATCTCATTCCGATTGTGGATGGAAGCAGTGGCAAAAAAAAAAAAGGGAGCCCAAACATCAGAATATTTTAGTAGAAACCTTTTAGGAGTATTTCTGTTTTTCTGAATGGGGAAGGGGCATCCAAAATTGGAGAAATTACCAACCCTAACTATGACAGGGACATGGAAAGTACTTCCTGAATTCCTTGTCCTTGTTATTTTAGGTTGTCTTGATGCAATGAGACATCTTGATGAAGATTTTTTTTTCAAGCCCTGCAAGATCTTTCATCTCCAGTCAGACAAGGAGTGTTGTTTTTTTCTGCCAAGATCTCAACAACTTGGGTAAGTGAAGTACGTGCAGAGCAAGAACAAAAGGACCGGGTGATTGTTGCAAAATGACAACGTGACCATGGTATCTGATTTCTAAAGCAGCTGCTTTGGGAATTTTGTATGGTTAGTGTTGGTTAAGATGTTGGCATTACTTGAGCAAAAACTGTTCTCACCAAGGAAAAAAAACTCCCCATGAGATGAATATATATATATATATATATCTTGACATTTTGTGGACGAGGAGAACATTTTTTGTAGTTTCTCATTCTGAAGCAAAACAAGAAGACAAGAAGGGATATGCGCCCCTAATAGACAATGGTATTCCAGGAAAGGCATGGCTACCTGAGGGACTCAGGGAAGCTGGATTGCCACACCAGCAGGACTGGATTCATCCCCCAGGCCTGAGGTGCCCCATCCTTGCCTATCATTCCTTTAAGACAAAGGTGAAACATGCCAGGCCTCGGGAGGTGAATGGTAAAAGGGAAACTGGGAGACAGCTTGTCCCCAGTTGAGGAAAGGGGAAAAGACAAGCTGAGGCTGAGCTGTAACTCTCATGATTTTTTTGTCATTGGCTATGAAAGTCACAGTCCAATAATGGATGGCAGGACAACTACATGTTTCTACACTAAGGCTTGCAACAGTATTTAGGCTATCTAGGTAACAGCCCAGGTCCATTTCGAGGAACTACCATGTTCTCCTCCAGACCAGCCATCTTGGAATACCTATCCCACCCTCCCTGTTCATCTTTCAGGGATGAGGAAACTAATACTAGCAGATGAGTTCTCTTCCTGGAGGCTATACTTTACCTAAGGAAATGAGGATATCCCCCAGTGATACTGTCCTGTCCCAAACCTTCTCCAACACACAGAGGACTCTGTGGCAGAATGGTCTCTTTCCTGCTGCTGGGAAGTTTGCATTGGTGCTCAGTTAGTGCAAGTTTCTCCGTGCTACCTGCAGCCCTATCAGATCAACATAAAATAATGAATTTACTTGGGAACATAACTTTCATATGTTTTCATCAACCCCATTCTTTTCTCACAGAACCTTTTTCTCAGCAATAGACTCCAGAAACTTCATTTAATGAGAATATAAATCAGTCGCGCCTCATGCAACCGCAGGAGAAAGGACTCCAGTGTTCACAACTTCAGTATTAACTGAATGCCACTATTAATCCATTTCCCAGGTGGCTTCTAGTAATAATGCAGACTTACAGCTACAGTGACCACATCTGCATGACCCTCAAAAGAGGAGGCATTATCGTTGACAAAGGCACAAATTTGCATTAAAACTGTGTATGCTGTTTTCAGAATTTAGAAATAATTACTGTCAGTTATGTAGAGATACAGTACACCTCTCTCTAGTGGGAAATATTGTGACCGTATCACCAGACTGTTTCCAAGCAATAACTGTTAATGGGCACAGTTTGGGATTTTTCTGAGGTTCCAGGAAAGTACATCAATGTCTGAGGGACATTCTCTCCTTATATAGACCTACTTGAATGTGAATATCTGCAAGGAGGAGGGGATCTTTGGAAGCATATCTGGGAGCAATATAAAATGTCACTTAGGTGGAGTAGAAAGCACTTTTGCTAGGCTTGAACTGAAGCCACAAAGAGCTTTAACAGAGCTCTGGCAAGTCTTAAGAGCTTCTCCCTGGCCTTCTTTCATCTCCAGGTTTCAAAACCTGGAGATGCATGTGTGCGTGCGTGCGTGCGTGCGTGCGTGCGTGCGTGCGTGCGTGCGTGCGTGCATGTATCCATCCATCCATCCGTCCGTCCATCCGTCCATCCGTCTATCCGTCTGTCTGTCTGTCTGTCTGTCTGTCTGTCTGTCTGTCTGTCTATCTATCTATCTATCTATCTATCTATCTATCTATCTATCTATCTATCTATCCATCCATCCATCCATCCATCCATCCATCCATCCATCCATCCATCCATCTAAACTAAGTGCAGCTTGTATGTGTACCTAAGTTTGGGTGCCCTAAATATTATTGATGTTCCCCTTTTTGTAAACGTAATCAATAGGCCTATGGAGAGGCTAATTTGTATGTTTTAAGCAACTGCTTCCCGCATCTAAAGACCTGCCTAGTCAGAGACTTTAAAATACTCCAGGGACTAGGCTCGTAATAAACATGGTCTGATGTTTTTGTACAGAGAATAAAGAGAATAAATAGCAGATGGTAAGCTGAGCAAAGTGCGATGGGAGTTTGGCATTTTTTTAAATTTATGCTGTCTTGTTTCTATATTCTGAAGACCACATTCTTTTGTATATGCATATTTAGAGACAGATAATATTGCTGCTATGTTTCTAATCCACACCTTTTATTCAGTACAGATTTTTAAGTATATTTGTCCTTTTCAAATCTGTTAGATTTAAAATATCTGTCCTTGAGCATACAGATTAGAGAAAACAAAGCAACAAAACCTTTGTGAGCAAATAGTAGGGCACTAATCAAGGCTACTTTATTTAAAGCATGGGTGGGGAACATGTGGCATTCCAGATGTGTTGGACTTTAATACTCATCAGGCCCAGGCAGCACAGCCAGTGGGAAGGATGATGGGAGTTTCAATCCAAAAGCATCAGCAAAGCCTTTTCTTTAATTTAAATCTGTAAATCGGATGCTCGGATAAATACAGTGGTGCCTCGCTAAACAGTTACCCCGCATGATAGTTTTTTCGCTAGACATTGACTTTTTGCGATCCCTATAGTGATTCACAAAACAGTGATTCCTATGGGGGAATTTCGCTGGACAATGTTTGGTCCCTGCTTTGCAAACCAATTTTTGCTAAACAATGATTTTGACAGCTCCCTCTGCGCTCGCAAAACGGGTGTTTTCAGGACCTAAGCATTGCAAGACAGCTATTTAAACAGCTGATTGGCGATTCGCAAAGCGGCTTTCCTATGGCTGATCTTCACTAGACAATGACGATTTTCCCCCATTGGAATGCATTAAACAGGTTTCAATGCATTCCAGTGGGGAAATGCTTTTTGCCAGACAATGATTTCGCTAAACAGAGATTTCAGTGGAACCGATTATCATTGTCTAGCGAGGCACCACTGTACAATTATTTATTGTTTACATTAAGTCAAACTTCTCAAATGGTATTCATTTTTGCCCTCTTTGTTTCATCAGTTGCATCGTTACACTTCCCTTCCTGGGCTCTTTGTTCATTTACCATCACTATCATCTTGCTTTTTCAAACTCCGCCGTTCCTCCCCTGCTCTTTAAAGCATGGAAATAATTTCAGAACTAGAGCTTGAAAATGTTGCCTTTAAAAAAAAAATTTTTGAATGACAGCTCACAGAATCCCCAGCCAGTATGGCTCTGGGAACATTTTCAAAACTCAGCTAGGAATACTCACAGGAAGCCACGTCTCTCACCTTTTCAAATATTTCCTCTAAACATACACTTTCTGTGAGGCCCCTGGGATACCTGCACAGCTTTTCTGTTCTATATTAGACCCTCCAGATGTTGCTTGACTCCAGCTCCCATCCAGGTCAGAAACAAGACATTTGGGACAGAAGCTGGGGTTACTGTTTTGCCTTGGAAGTCAAAGCCTGGAAGCCAAGGCAGAGCCGCCAGGGACTGGATGGCACTATGCAAAGGAAAAGGGAAGGTGTTGTTTGGATGACTTGAATTCTCTCCGGCCAAGTTACATCAAATGTGTGTCTGACAAGAACTAACCCTTTATTTATACCAAATACTGAAGACAGATTATTTTCACACAAAATGTGTGCCATTGCACCACTAGGCTATGGACCTGTGAGATAAAAACTTATAAAAGTTACTTTTTTGGACTGTAGATGCTAGAATCCCCTAGCTAGCATGGAGGGGCCATGCTGGCTAAAGGATTTTGAGTTTTGTGGTATTAAAACAGTATTTTTCCAAGCTTTGTGTCTGACAGGAAAGACAAAAAGCCAATCAGCCACATTCTGCAGCACCAAGGACAGCTCCCAGGCAATGAACTGATTTCAGTAGCCTTCAGGACAGAGGTTCGATCCCTATGGATTGTCTCCGCATAATTTGAAGTAGACAGACAAGTCTTGCTGATTCCCACCACCACTGCCACCTTTTAACAAGTGGAGAAATAAAATGACTCACCATAATCCTAAAATTCATTGGAAAATGAATAAGAGTTGTTACTATTGTTGTTGTTGTCATAGTAGTAGTAGTTAGTGCCATTCAATTCTGACACACAAAACAGATTCCTTAGCTCAGAATTCTTTATGTATGTCTTCTGCAACAAGTTTCTGTGGTGGATCTTAGAATTATAATAAAAAAACTGAGCTAATCCCACAAGCCTGATAGGCATCCTTCGGTCTCGAGAGACTATGGTAATGTGCTCTGTATGGAGAACTTGGAACAGCATCTAGTGTGGCTGAGAAGGCCAATTCAAGAGTGACAGTCCCTTCCACACTGAAGACAAATCCAATCTGTCCCCTGTCTGGCTCCCTGGTTTTGCTGCTTTTGTGACTTCCTCTTTGCCTTGGCCTGCTGGGCAAGGGTCTCTTCAAATTGGGAGAGGCCGTGATGCAGTGCCTGCCTCCAGGCTGAACGCTCAGATGTCAGGTTTTCCCATCTGTTGAGGTCTATTCCTAAGGCCTTCAGATCTCGGTTGCAGATGTCCTTGTATCGCAGTTGTGGTCTCCCTCTGGGGCGCTTTCCCTGCACTAATTCTCCATACAGGAGATCCTTTGGAATCCAACCATCAGCCATTCTCACGACATGCCCGAGCCAACGTAGACGTCGCTGCTTCAGTAATGTATTCATGCTGAAAATTCCAGCTCGTTCTAGGACTACACTGTTTGGAACTTTGTCCTGCCAGGTGATACCAAAAATCCGTCGGAGGCAACGCATATGGAAGGTGTTCAGCTTCCTCTCCTGCCGTGCACAAAGGGTCCAGGACTCACTGCAGTACAGGAGTGTGCTTAGGACACATGCTCTATAGACCTGGATCTTCGTATGTGTCGTCAGCTTCTTATTGAGCCATACTCTCTTTGTGAGTCTAGAGAACATGGTGGCTGCTTTGCCAATGCGTTTATCCAACTCGACATCTAGAGAGAGGGTGTCAGAGATGGTTGAGCCGAGGTACACAAAGTCATGAACAACCTCCAATTCTTTTGTGGAGATGGTAATAGAAGGAGGTGAGTCCACGCCCTGGCCCATGACTTGTGTTTTTTTCAGGCTGATTGTTAGTCCAAAGTCTTGGCAGGCCTTGCTGAAAAGATTCATGAGTTGTTGGAGGTCTTCGGCAGAGTGGGCAACAATGGCTGCATCATCTGCGAAGAGGAAGTCCCGCATGCATTTCAGTTGGACTTTAGTCTTTGCTCTCAATCTAGAGAGATTAAAGAGCTTTCCATCTGATCTAGTCCGGAGATAGACGCCCTCAGTTGCAGTTCCAAAGGCATGCTTCAGCATGACAGCAAAAAAGATCCCAAAAAGGGTTGGTGCGAGGACACCGCCCTGTTTCACTCCGCTTCGGATGTCAAAGGGGTCTGATGTTGAGCCGTCAAAAACTACAGTGCCTTTCATTCCCTCATGGAAAGATCTGATAATGTTGAGGAGATGAGGTGGACAACCAATCTTGGGAAGTATTTTAAAAAGGCCATCCCTGCTAACCAGATCAAATGCTTTTGTAAGGTCTATGAAGGCCACAAGGAGTGGCTGTTGTTGTTCCCTGCATTTCTCCTGCAACTGTCGGAGGGAGAATACCATGTCAGTGGTAGATCTATTGGCTCGAAATCCACACTGTGATTCTGGATAGACTCTGTCTGCAAGCACCTGGAGCCTCTTCAGCACAACGCGGGCAAGCAGCTTCCCTACCACGCTAAGAAGAGAGATGCCACGGTAGTTATTGCAGTCGCCCCTGTCTCCTTTGTTCTTGTACAATGTGACGATGTTTGCATCCTTCATGTCCTGTGGTACTCTACCTTCCCTCCAGCAGAGACAAAAGACTTCATACAGTTCGGTGGTGATGATCTCCTTACAGCATTTCAGCACTTCAACAGGGATGTTGTCCCTTCCAGGTGCCTTGCTGGAGGTGAGGGAATCCAAGGCCGCATTTATTTCTGCTAGGGTTGGTTCGCTGTCTAGCTCTTCCAAGAGAGGCAGGCACTCAATGTTATTTAATGCTTCTTCAGTTACTACATTCTCTCTGGAATATAGCTCGGAGTAGTGCTGTACCCAGCGTTCCATCTGCTGTACTCGGTCCTGGATGAGCACACCTGTAGCAGACTTCAAGGGAGCAGATTTCTTCTGTATTGGACCTAAGGCTTGCTTGATACCGTCATACATTCCTTTGATGTTACCTGTGTCCGCTGCTAACTGTATCTGAGAGCAGAGCTGGAGCCAATAATCGTTGGAGCATCTCCTGGCAGCCTGTTGGACTTGGCTGCAAGCAGCTCGAAGAGCTTGCAAGTTGTACTCGCTAGGACAGGCTTTGTATGCTGCTAGAGCTCTTCTCTTATCCTCGATGGCTGGCATTAACTCCTCTGAATGGGCTTCGAACCAGTCAGCCATCTTTTTGGTCTTCTTGCCAAAGGTGGATAAGGCGGTGTTATAGACAGTGTTCTTGAAGTGTTCCCATCGTTCAGGTGCATTTGCATTAGTCGGACCTGGAAGGGCTTCCTCAAGTGCTTGGGCAAAATCCTTCACTTTTCTTTGATCGCAAGTCTTGCTGATGTCAATACGTGGTCTTCCTTCCTTTTTCGTGTGATATACTCTCTTTGTTCGCAGTTTTACTCTACTACCTACCAGGGAGTGATCAGTATCACAATCAGCGCTCTGGTAACTGCGTGTGATCGTAATACTAGGAAGGCTGGAACGTCTAGTGAGGATTAGATCAAGCTGATGCCAATGCTTTGATCTTGGATGTCTCCAGGAAACTCTGTGTTGCAGCTTCGTGTTAAAGAATGTGTTGCTGACACAAAGACCGTAATAGCAGCAAAACTCCAGCAAGCGTTGGCCATTTTCATTCATCTTTCCGATGCCAAAACGGCCTAGATAAGTGGGCCAGAAGTTGTGATCAGCCCAAACTCTAGCGTTAAGGCCTCCAAGAATGAACAGTGCCTCTCTTTCAGGGACTTTTTTGATAGTAGCTGCCAGATCGTCATAGAATTTGTCTTTCACTTCTGGAGTGGATGACAGTGTTTGTGCATATGCACTAATGAGGGTTACTGGTCCTGCTGATGAGTGGACCTGCAGAGACAGGATTCTTTCACTCCCCACAGTAGGTGGAACAATGTATCTCAGAAGAGTATTTCTGACTGCAAAGCCAACACCATATTCCCTGGTCTCATTTGATGGTTTTCCCTGCCAGAAGAATGAGAAGTTTTTTTCTTTGACAGATCCTGAGTCTGGCAGTCTTGTCTGTTGCAGGGCAACAATGTCCATCTGCAGTCTACTCAGTTCCATGTCAATGACAGCCGTCTTGCGCATATCATCTATTTCTTGCAAGTCGTTAGGAAAGCCGTAGTCAGGGAAGCCAGGGGTCATTGTCCGTACATTCCAGGTGCCCAGCTTTGCCCACAAGCCTAAGGTGTATGATATCCTTTTTTCATTGTAGCACTGGTCCCTGGATACTTCCTCAAGCCCCACCCTTTTCCTGCAGACCGAGTATCTGAAAGCACGCTTCCCCAAATATGTTTTGTTATACCTCCTATTGTTTCCACCATATAAGGTCACAGCATCTGTAGAGGATGGTATGGTACATGCCAGGTTTTAGCTAGGTTGAAGAAACATGAGCCAGAATTTATAATTTCTTTGACATGCCTTCTTCTGACGGAGAAACCAGTTGATATTTTAAAAGGAAAGCATGCCAGTGGTTGTGAACTACTGGAACACATATCTTTAGTCTAGGTTGGACACAGAGCTCATGGATGCAATTGTTGAGTCCATGTTCTCCTGCAAGTATGACGTGTGGTCTCTGAATGACTCCTCTCACCATAGATGATTCAGATTCGTGATCTTTTGGCATGCTAGTAGTAACTTCTGATCTCAGTGTTTGTCCTAATTCTCTGCTTCCTCTGCCTGCCAATGCTAATAGAATGGCTACAAAACATTCAATCATCCTTCTTTGAAAAGCCAGGCTTTTGTATTATAGCACAGTCACTCTCAACGGGGGTCATATGACCCTCTGGGGGCCCTGGCGCCTTTGAAGGGGACTGCAGACTGAAAACAATTCTTTACACACCACCTCATAAGGTCTGTTATGTGACTCACACTATCCCGGTTCAGCCTATATTTCTTTCATATTGGTTTTATGGCAGTGTACAAAAAAAAGGCTGAGAATGGCTATTGTAGCAGAGCACAGATTCTTTGACAGAGTCATGGGATATAAGTTTTGGAATATTAAGAACCACTGCCTTAAGAAAATGACAAGGTGTGGCCTCTTGGAGAACATGGGTCATCCATTTGGATGATCTAGATTTCTGGTACCTGCTTTCTGATCTGACAAGGACTCTGACATCTGTTTACCCTCAATCCTGTGAGCTCACTAGCTTACAGATTAAAGCCTGCAGTTTGGATCTGCTAAGATGCTGTTCTCTACATATGAGAGAAAATTCTCTCCAGAGTTTGGAAAAGTTACTCATTGTGCCACAACTCCCAAGAATCCCCCAGCTAAAAAGTCCAGTACTGGGGGATTCCGGGACCTCTAGACCAGATCTTCTCATTCGTTTGCTGGACATGGAGACATCACTGTTATGGCAGCATTTTGACTGAAAAATATTACATTCTACCCTTCTTCTTCTTTTGTAATTTTCTAGGTCCCCCTTTCCCTCTTAATTTTGCTTTATATATTGCATGTACTTCCAAAACGTATTCTTAAACAGAATCATTATTGTTATTTCTGGTGTTTAAAACACTCCCAGAATGATTTGGTCAGCTTTATTGCACCATTACCACTTCTTTCTTTTCTTTTTTCTTTTTTAAATGCCAGTTTTATTTTATTCTGAGGTTTGTTTGTTTGGTTGGTTGGTTGGTTGGTTGGTTGATTGGTTTGTTGGTTGTTTTTTACTACAGCAGAGATTGGGAACCTCAAGTCCTGGGCCAAATAAGCCCTTTCTGGTATTCTTCAGAGGGCCATGAGACCTCATAAAACCATTGTATGCTAGTTTCCTACCCTCATTCCACATTCTGAAAGGATGAAATGATTCTCTTGAGGTTTCATGGCTAGTTAAAGAGATCTATGATAGTTTTTTTCAATCCCATACTTTTGCAGCTCTTTGTTGCTGTTTAGTCCTTAAGTCGTGTCCAACTCTTCATGACGCCATGGACGAGAGCATGCCAGGCCCTCCTGTCTTCCACTGCCTCCTGGAGTTGGGTCAAATTCATGTTGGTATCTTCGGTAACACTGTCCATCCATCTCGTCCTCTGTCGTCCCCTTCTCTTCTTGCCTTCACACTTTCCCAACATCAGGGTCTTTTCCAGGGAGTCTTCTCGTCTCATGAGATGGCCAAAGTTTTGGAACCTCAGCTTCAGGATCTGTCCTTCCAGCAAGCACTAAGAGTTGATTTCCTTCAAAATGGAAAGGTTTGTTCTCCTTGCAGTCCAGGGGACTCTCAAGAGTCTCCTCTAGCACCACAATTCAAAAGCATCAATTCTTTTGTTGGTCAGCTTTCTTTATGGTCCAGCTCTCACTTCCATACATCGCTACAGGAAAAGCCATAGCTTTGACTATGTGGACTTTTGTCGGCAAGGTGATGTCTCTGCTTTTTAAGATGCTGTCTAGGTTTGTCATCGCTTTCCTCCCAAGAAGCAGGTGTCTTTTAATTTCATGGCTGCTGTCACCATCTGCAGTGATCATGGAGCCCAAGAAAGTAAAATCTGTCACTACCTTCATATCTTCCCCTTCTATTTGCCAGGAGGTGAGGGGACCAGTTGCCATGATCTTAGTTTTGCAGCTCTGGAGAACTCTGAATTTGAATTTGGCCCTTGCAGCTGAAAGAAGTTTCTTGTTCTTGATCTACATTAATGCCCCTCACTTCCAGTTCTTTCTAACAGCACAGGTCTAACCCAATTATCTCCAATTTCACTTTAGAGACAGTCTGGACGTAGTCTAACCCTTTCAGATCATCTTCTGAAACAGAAACATTCCATTACCATCCTTTACCCCAGCAATCACAGTATCCCGGATTATATGTGTATCATCTTCCTCATCTTCCTTCTTCAGACGGAATTGTTCTTCTTAAAATTCAGGAGCTGAAAGCATTTGCTATGCCAAAGATAAGCACATTATCCAAAGTGGGCTCATCTTGCCGACTGAAGTATTTTGTGAAAAACTAAAGTTCTGTCATGACCAACAGAAATTAATCATGGCAACTTTTTCATAATGTATTCATTCAGTATTTTAAAAAGGAAACTTTCACCTACTCCAAGGACTTCAAAACATACTCTGTTTCCCACTTCACTGAAGTGGAGGCTTCACTTCCAAGGGCTTTGATCAGTGCAATGTTATTTGATCCCCATGGGCCTGTACCTAGAACAGTTCTCAAAGGAAGAAATAGCTGCAACTTGTAAAGCCAGGATAATCATCAGAAAAATTTTCAAAAGAAAGTACCTGGGGTTATTCTGCATGTTAGAAAGAGGGTAAATTTTAACAGCATCATGCTGGAGTGGTTTGAAGAAAAGGCTAAGGCTGCACATCCCCTGTGCAGCAATAAAAAAACAACAACAGAGTCTTGATATGCACGGGGGGGGGGGGGAGAGACTAGCACAGTACACTGTAGTGCCTGCAGTGAAAAAAACTGAAACAACCTTGCATAACCCAGGTGTTCTTGGAGGGCAACTCCCAGCAACCCTGGCCATCACAACTGGTGGTGAAAGCTTCTGAGAACTGCAGTGTAAGAACACCTGGGCTACCTATGGTTGGGAACCCCTGGTGTAGTGGATAGAGTGACAAACTAGGACTCAGGAACCTTGAGTTTGAACCCCTTTTGAGCCATGGAAGCTCACTGGTAAAACCACCTGAAAGCCCTTACAGGGTTACTGTAAGTTGATTCCAACTTGATGGCACAGAACAACATTACAAGAATACATTGGACCATATGAGATACTCTGGAATTCTCACTCAAGTCATAGCTAATAACACATTATAGTTAATAACAAGACCTATTTTTGTGTTGATGGCTTCCCACTTTTGTCCTTAAACCAAAGGCAAGCAGAAGCAGCTCAAGAACTGTTGGCAGATGTCCAAGGATGCCTGGGTTACTCAGGGCTGGGAAGCCATTAGGATACTAGATCATTTTCAGAGATACCCAGTTTTTAATCCTGACTTACACTTGAAGGATACTGGACAATCTTGGGCCAGCTGGAATCCTTCAACCCAGCCTACTTCTCATTGTGCTTGTATGGATAAAATGTGGGTGGTGAGAACCAGGCAGGAAGGGCAAGATGAAAATATACAAATTGTAATAATTACCTTCCTACAGTCAACTGATGTGGAGCATAATATGAAAGGAAATTCTCCAACACAAATCTCACCCTTCTGCATCTTCTTTGTTTAAGCAAACTCTGTGGCAACCCTTCTCAAGCTGACAGTCTCCTGATATGTGAGACTACAACTGTCATCATTCCCAATAGCACAAGAGCACTCTTGTACTCTCATGTCTACTGTTTCAACTAGGCTTTCAGGGAATGCCTTCCCAGGAGATTGTGTCACACAGTCCAAATATTTCTGGCTTCTTTATTATTTTCTTGTATGGCTTGTGTTCAGCCCAATGCCATTTGTCCGACATCATTCCATGAAACACTAAATTCCAGCACTTGGGCTGCCTGCCTCATCTTTATCCACAATAGGCCTACTTCTACAAGGAGGCAATGCTCCTCAGACATCTTCAAGCTTTCTTGGAAACACTCATGGAAAATACTGGATAGGCATGCTCCATTCAATTTATTCTGAAATTCTAACCCACCCTGTTCAAAGAATCCAAGGTGAGGAACATGGGGGGGGGGGAGGGGGAGAGAGAGACTAATGTCTTAGAGAGACTATGTCAGTGTCTAAAAGATAAAAAAAGTTTCCAGCACAGAGGTAGAACTCTACTGAACCAGGTCAAAAGCACCTCTATTCCAGCATCTTGTTCCTTAGAGCTGCCCACAAGCCAAACCCCACAACAATCTCACTACTGTTCCATTGCCATTGGTACCTGCCTCTAAATATGGAAAAAGCATGTACCCATTATGAACACTATTTGATGCTGATAGCCACATAATCTATGAATGTTGCTGTCCCTGTACTAAAGCTATCTAAATAGTTCTCTGGCACACCATCTGGAAGAAGAAAACCAATGTGGTGTAGCTGTTGGACTGGGACTTGGGAAATCTCCACAGAGTCATGAAACCCATTAGATGTCCTTCGGCCACTCACTATCTCTCAGATTGACCTACCACACAAGTTGTTTTGAGGAAAAAGCAGAAAGGAAGAAGAACTATGTATGTTGTCTTGAACTCATCAGAAGAAAAGTGAGCTGTACATGGTAAACAAGTAATAAGTTAGTTCTTCCCAGATGGTCTTTGGTGGTCTCTTTGCTTCAGTTCTCAGCTCTACAACCTGGAGGTCCATAATATGTTTTGAACTTATTGGGTTGTTGCAAGTTTGAAAATTATATTCCCCCTGTAGCACCACAAGGAATGAATTCAAATTAAAGGTGATTTCAACTATATATTAGGAAAAAAATCCCACAGCAATATGAGTTGTTCGACATTAGGAGGTCTAACTCCATTTCTACTTCATTAGAACTTCTTAAACAAAGATTAGATGTCCATCTGTCAGGGTTTGCATTTAGCTTTGCATTGGGTTGGAATTGTTTACCACTTGAATCCCTGCTGGCATGAAAGTTCTATGATGCAGTGATCAGTGACACGTTTTGAACATTTGCTAAATTGTTGTACTTGTTTCTGGTCATGATAATAATTATGATCCACATATACACACCAATATTTTTCCTGTTCTCAGAATCCAGTCCAGCAATTCTGAAGGAAACTGAGTTGAGTTCACATCAAAGGAAGGTTATTGCAGTAGACATAATGACTTTTGTTCATTTTCTCTGGCTGTCATTTGATTTTCTCAACTGGAAATGAGGAAACACATCCTGAGAACACAAGCCATGTATTAAAAGTATACACCCAAATGCTGAATTACATCAACAGAAAAAACATAGGACGAAGAAAGCCACTGATGACACAAGAGCAACATTGTTTGTATTAATGGTCTGTGCAATGGAATGGAATGCATTAATGGAATGGCCAGACCAGACTTCTCCAGTCACACTGGAGATTTTAAAAAGTAACATTATGGGCTACATATAGAACTTGGGGGGTCATGCAGCTGGAGGTCTGCGGGGAATTTACCCACATGGAAAACTGGCTGCTACTGAATCTGGTCATTGATCCTTCTAGTTCACTGTTGCCAACTCCAGCTGGTAGAGGCCCTCAAGGAAGAACTCTTTCCTGCTCCTGTTTGGAGATCTCTGGTCTTCTATTCAAGCATTAACCGGTCTCAAACTTGCTTAGTTTCTGAAATAAAATTGGGTGTGTTCAGAGTCATTTGCTGGTACACCATGTATGAGACCATTAGCATTAGACCATTTCAATTCATATTTAAAAAAATAGAATAGCACCAGCCATATATATGCCGTTGAGTAATCCATGATATTGGACCTGGACGGGCAGGAGATGTCCTTTTGCACTGGACACAGTGTGAACTGCCCCCAGGACCACCTGCCAGCACATTTGGCAGAACTCAAAAAAATAGTTCGTGCTCTGTCTCTTGTTCACATCAACAAGATGTCCCATTCACCACTTTAGTGTTTTTCCAACTATCAGTCCTCCTTACGTCACTTGGAAGGCAGTTCTGTTGTATGGAGATTTGGGAGCCCAACGGATTTGCCCTGATATAGAGACTTCTCCAGCATGGTGAGGGCTTCAGAGATCTTGTCACTGTATGACCAACTGTGGACACCAGGATGTGTCTGGATACAGAAGGCAGTGAAGAGTCCGGAATCTGGGAAGGTGAGTAGCACAGAGACAGAGAGAGAGAGAGAGAGAGAGAGAGAGGAGGCAGGGAATCATATGAAGATAATTCATGCTGCAGAGGAGGGAAATGTTGCGTAGGAGGAGTGCATGCTCCCCAGTGCCCCATCCAACACCAGATGCTCTCATACTGCACTGCAGTGAAATGCCCAGAGACGGATGTCACTAGTCTTCTAATCCTGTGTAGATTTAACAGGAGCTGCAGCCAGAGTCCACCCTCCCCAGCCCCTTGGGCCTGAACAACCTTGAATATTTGGCTTCAATTCCAGCCTTTTGCAATAAAGGCTCCATTTAAAGGATGATAAAAGTTAAGAAAACTCAGAGTGATGGGAATGAAGCCAACACTCTGACTCTACAGTTCTCCCTACTCCACATTGGTTGCAGGGCTTTGTTCTTCTCTCGCATGATCTCTATCCAAATCTCTGCTGAGGCATTATTAATGCTTCGTATCCTCCTCTGTCAACCCTTCTTACTTTGCCAGCACATTGTGACCAAGGAGCTTTTAGGAGGACACACCTGGAAGGATCCTCTTCCTGAGAGAAAGGACCAGCCAGATTGATGGCATTGAGTTTCTTCTCAAAAATGCCATAGCTGAGAGTGACCTACCAGGGAATAGCAGAAAGAAGGAGAGAGATGAGGAACATACAAGTTCTTAATGCATCACAGCCAAAAAGATGACTTGTGTACAGTATATATTTCATGTCTACTCAAGGCCATTTAGTCTCACAGTCACATACACATATGCACACAGGCAGAGACACAGACAGACAGATCTGAAGACTATTCCACTAAGCTTCTTTTTTTCACCTATCCCACCTTTGCTCCTGATCCCTGCCTGTCCTGCCTAATTACAGCCATTAGATCTGACTTGAAAACTTACATTCAGGATGTGATTTCCCTGAAAGATGGCTATCTACGAGTCTCTTTAAAAGAGAGAAACATTTTTTATTTTTTTTAATTTATATTTGGTTTAGTCATAATATTTTGATATTTTCTTGGGAGAGAAAGCCTTCCCAAGACAGTTTCCAAGATAAAATTCTGAAACAATCCATCTGAAAGATTTGTAATTGTTTCAAGGAGGTAGCTGTGCCAGATTGCTGCAGAAAAAAAAATACCTTTAATGAATCTTTTAGCCCTTTAAAAACTGAACACGTTTTGTCTGTTATACGCTTTTCTGGATTGTAGCTCACAAAGGCTTATGTCAAATAAAACAAGTTATTCTTGAAATTAACACAAGATTCGGGGGTGGTGGTTTTGCAACAGGTACTTCCTTGAAATAATTAAACATCTCTCAAATTGGTATATAAGAATGGAGAACAATGCCTATGCAATTTCTGATCTCTCTTATCTTCTAATCCTCCATCCAGGGGTTGGAATACAAGACTCCACCTTATTCCAAGTCCCTAGGTTCTTCTTCCTTTAAGCAACTATCATTTAAAGGCAGGGGCAGGGAGATCCAACTCAGAGTCAAGCTACAGAGTAATCAGAATCACATGGGGTAAAGGAAGCTGGGAGGTACCAGTTAACTTCGAAATCACTTAGATAGACAAGACAAGAGAAGACAAGGTAACACAGCAAGTATAGCACAGCATACAGTAGACTGCTGTCCTGGCATATAAGACTAGCATAAAATTGATCACATTCATCCTTGAATGGTGGACTCCATCAACAGCTGCATTATGTGATTCCACTTGACTGGGTTGCTCTGTCCTCAGGAGAGGAGTGAGCAGCTCACAGATCCTCAAACTTCAGTGACAGAGCAAAAGAGGTCCTTTTCCCTGTACACTAACTGGAAAAGTTTTATTGGTGACTTAATTGCCTTTTCATTCCCTTGCCTATTATTGCTGAGAAGCGTCTGGGGAAGCATTTCTCAGGAAGGATTCATCTAAATAATGCATGATTAATTCAATCACTGTCGCCATTATAAGGGAGACGATAGGAAGGACTAGCTTCCAGCCTTCTCCTTCCTCTCTGCCCCTCCTCCCATTCTCCTGACCCTCCTTGTCTCGCCCATATTGAGGCAAGCCCAGCTGCATTTTGATCATCCTGCAAATTCCCTGGCAAAGACAATTGCAAACTATTTCTAGTTACAAGTAATGAATGGGGAACTACATATCTTGTTGATATGTAGATGATTGGATCCTACAAACCCAATGTGTAACAATGGGCCAATTTCATCCTGTTCATGTTCTCTGGCCGTGGAGCCCAAAGTTGGGCGTTTGATGTGCCTCTTTGACTCAATGTTCCATAAGGTCCCTTCCAGTTCTGGAGTTCTGAGATGAGGATCTTGGAATGTTGTGACTCATTCCAGCATGGGCACCACTATCCTTTATTATTTTCTCCCTTCCTGACTGTACAATCTCACCTGTTTGGTTAGCTGGGGTTTCTTGATTAGTTTTAGGTTCTCCAGGTGAGAGTGAAATAAAGCACTGGGGACCAGGTGACCCCCTAATTTGCACTCAACGATGTAACCCACAGTGCAGTCGTCGGGAAGATGGATGAGCTCTGATGTAACCAGGAAGTTTCTGCCACTGAAAAAGAGCAGGGCCAGCTTTATTAAAGGACTTAACAAAAAGGAAATGGAAATTTACACTTTTCCTAAGAACTGAAATGTATGTGTGTGTGTGTACTTGCATAATCTAGTGCTGTGGTTTGGCTCTTCGGCCAAGAATATGATATAGGGAGAGCTTTTCTGGATCAGGCCAAAGACACATCTGGTCCAGCATTCTGCTCCCATAGTGGCCCATCACTCAGATATCTCTGGGAAGCTGAGAAGCTGGAGATAAGCCCATAACACCTCCCACTTGTGCTCCCTACCAATTGAATATCCGAAGGCATCCTGTGCATGAATGTTGGCTTGGGTCATATGACTCAACAGTATAAAAAAGAAGTTGTACATATGATCATTTGATTAGACTTAGAAGATGCTTTAATTATGATCACGAATTAAGAAAGTTTAACATCATTCTTGTTTCAGCCTGTACACCTCTGTTAGAGAAAATCAAATGCAATGAATTTAGACTTCAGACAGTTTGCAGATACATAAAGTTAGTTCTTAAATGTGTATTCATTAGGAATGAATAAGAATTTTATTTCAGCTCATTTTTAAAATAAGAATTTGACAGAACTTAAAAAATTGATCATATTTGGTTGGAAAAATAATGTGGCTTTTTAAAAAATTCCTTCAAAGTGTCAAATGTAGATGCTTCATTCTAAAAAGTGTGAATTCCTGTGTATCCCAGCCATGTTAATGCTGAATTAGGGATGCTACCTCTTTCTAATGAGGTTCCTCACCTTTAACATCTGTCTGGCAGTAGGTGCAGCACAATAATCTCTATGCTAAGAGAGGATGGTACCTACTGAATTTGGCATACGTACATGGAGAAGAATCTCATTTCAATTAGTTTTTGTCAACATTTACCAAATTTCACAAACCTATAGGTGAGATGGAGAGAACTTGAAATGCAAACATACAAATTCTGGACAATATGATTTCATTCATGTTATTTTGCTCACTGAAACAAAAAAGCATCTCTCTCCATCTGTCAACTTAATCCTTGAAGTTTAGAGCTGCATGAAAGTTAGCTGAGGATTTGGTATTGACACCCCTAGAATTTTCTCAAGCCTAAAGTTATTGGTTACACATATGAAAATGGTTTTCTGGTTACAACCCACTAGAGAGCTTGGAGTGTAACTTTTGAAACAAATTCCACAATTCCTTAAGCAGTACAGTCAGTGATTCTGCTAGTTCAGCAATACTGGCAGCTAGTCTGGTAATCCATGCACACGGTTTGTTCATCCTCCTTTTGGAGATGCAGAAGTGGCCACCCTACACAGCTTTTACAAGAGTTCCTTTCTCCAGTGATGGTCCATGTTACAATCTGTGCAAGACATGAAAAGTTGTCATGTGGAACCCATCTAATTACAGCAGGCACACAGCAGGACTATAAGGAATAAAAGAGTGAGAGAAGCTGTGTCTATATCTTCATTTATGGCTTGTTTAAAGTTGTCAAGTCAATTCAGACTTATGGCAATACTAGTAAGTAAGTGATACATTTAAGGGGTGGTTTTACCAGTGCCACCCCACATGGGTTTCCGATGCTGAGCAGGGAGTTGAATCCAGGTCTCCTGAGTCCTAGTCCAACACTCTGTCCATTCTACTATGGTTCATTGGCTCTTGTTTCATGTGTTATCCAGAGGGAATATTTGAGGAACCTGTATCGAGTCAGTGGCTCAGCCTCCCAAGACTCAGCTGCCTTTTGCTCCTCAAATGGAAACTGAAAAAATTTACCCTGTTTCCTTTGAACCCTTGTTTGCCTATAAATCGCCCCATCTTCTGAATCATGGCATGTGCTAATAAGCTTTTCAACAGGCAGCTTCCTTTTCCTGGCCTACTTCCTGCGTAGCATGAAAATTAATGACTTCATTATTCAGTTTAAGACTTCAAAAAGGGTAGTGAAGCTGCTGATTTCCTACTTCAAATTTCTGCAAGAACCCCATACTGGAAAAAGGGAAGAACAGGAACTGGGCACATGAAAAACCTAGACATGCCTGTGTTAGACACTTCTAAATATCAGGGATGAATAATATCTTTGTTAGAGCAAACTAAAAAATTTTAAAGTGAGGTTTTTAATGATAAGCAAGGCAAGGCAAAGGAAAGCATCAGAATGCTAGCTATGACAGAAATCCAAATTCTCTTATTTGTAGCAATGTTATGGTCTAATCATGTTCACACACGGGTATTCAGAAATAACCCTCGCCGAGCTTCATTAGGCTATCTCCCACAGAAGTAGATACAGGATTGCATTCTTCAATTAATGGCAACTGCAGCCCAGCATTTCTGGCATGTACTACGTTGGGCATGGGGTGGTCTAAAGCAAAAATTTTAAACTGATTGATCATTATATCACACTTGTCCATAAAAATGTATTGGCCAAAATCTGGTTGTTTGTCCTAAGCACAGTACACCCCTTGAATCAAGTAAACCTACTGAACTATGTGGACATAGTGGGTTCCGATCAAGTTGACTGATCGTATTCTAATTGGGAAATACTCTATTGCAAAAAGGAAGATAATTGGGGGGCATTAAGATATCCACTTGATTAGCTGAATCTTCTAGAGAGTTTTTTTAAAGCTTTTATATGTTGTTTTAATAGTCTTTATGGACAATCAACCACAAATCAAGTACTGTACTTGATTTATTCTTCCTTAGAAGAAACCATTTCACGGCTCTTATGGAACCCCTACAGATGTTTTGAACTATATTTCCCAACATCCTTGACCACTAGTTATGCTGAACATGGACAACAGGCAATATAATCTAGAGCATCTTGAGGATGCTAAGCTGGGCAGACTTCTTTATACAATGACTTTTTATAAGCCTCAAAACTGTAAAGATGGGCAATTTGACAAACTCCAGGGAAGAACTCAGACATGTGCTTTATCAAATGTGCATCACTATTCTATACTTTTTACACTAAAGTAAGACCCTCTTTGTCTTATTGTGGTTACATCCTAATAATTGAGGTTAAGATTGACACCTTAGGGAGTAAATATTTATTTATTTATTTATTTGTTTGTTTATTTGTTTGTTTGTTTGTGTGTGTATGTATGTATGTATGTGTGTGTGTATGTATGTATGTATGTATGTATGTATGTATGTATGTAACTTATATGCCGCCCACACTACCCGAAGGTCTCTGGGCGGCTTACAGCATTTAAAATACAATAAAAAGGCAAAATAAAAGGGCAAAATAATTAAAATGCAATTAAAATAATTAAAATAATTAAATAATTAAATAATTAAAATAAATGAACACCATTTATTAGGTATTGGATTTTTTAAAAAAATAAACATCTAAATATCAGCAAAACATGAGAATTGAGCATTTGTTCTAAAAAATGAATACAGTATTCATGTAAAAATACTTACAGGACAACAATGATTTTAAAAATACCTTGATCTTACCAGAGATTTTAAAAAAATAAGCTGGACAACACTTTTTCTACAAGATCAATGATGCAACCCTAATCACTCCTACTAGGATGTTTCCTCTTTTGAATCCAAAGTGCTTTCACTTACCGGAATTCCCTGGAAGGTTTATGTCATTAAAATACTTGGAAACAGCTAATAATAATGTCATGCCATAAACTCAATTGCGACTCCAGGGTTTTCTAGGTAAAGAATACACAGAAGGGGTTACCATTCCCTTCTTCTGAGGGCATCCTGAGACTGTGCAGCTTGCCCATGGCTACTGGCTTTTTCCCTAGCAGGCACACTGGGGGCCTGCCAACCTCTGTCTCTGCAGCCAAATACCTGAACAACTCAGCTACCCAGCCAGCTGGAAACAGGTTGTTGGATAGGTTGTTTGAGGGTCATTATTCTCAAGTTACTAATGGGAGAGTGAATTTCTGTTATATCTAATGTAAAGATTTAATGATTTGGGAGGATCTGTGGGGCTCCACTGATGGGAGGGGGCAGGTGAAGCTGGTGTCTTTACATAATACAGTAAGGCAGGGGTCCCCAACCCCTGGTCTGCTGTATTACAACAAGAACAGCAACAGCAACAGCAACAGCAACAGCAACAGCAACAACAACAACAGCAACAGCAACAGCAACAACAGCAACAGCAACAGCAACAACAACCCTTCTAAAGCTCCTTCTCCCCTCCAAGCCAGAGGCAGCAAGGGCCCAGTCCTGCAAGGCCGAGGGAGCCCAGGCCAAACTCCCCCAGGAAGGCTGGCCACCGAAATCCCTTCCAAACTACCAGCTCATCAGCATAGTTTTAATAAAAACTGTAACAAAGGTGTGCTATTTTTTTCATCATTAAAAAAATCATTCCTCTTTTGCCAACAGTGCCCCTCTGCACTCTGCATAGGATAAATAGGACAATCTATGTAAAATAATTAATGGACATAAATCAGACAGGAGAAATTGCAATACAGTACACAGAAACCTGTCTCAAATCATTTCACTCTACTGGGGCACTCTTCACAAGATATGAAAGTTGCTACTCTGGAGAAGAAAAACTACTGTACAAGAATCCAGGGGGAAACAGCTGAAATAAAATATATACACATGCTAGATATCCATATCAATGGATTAAATTTTAAAGTTTATTAAGTCATTGCCAGATATAATAATTATGCTGTTATCTGATACTGGTGTTTTCTTTCACAAACAACCAGACCCATCTTTCCAGAACAGGGCTCAAAGGTAAATTCTGCGATTGTTTAAATTACCACATGTTGTTGTTCTTCTGTTTCCTTTAATCATGTTGTTGTTTACAGAACCTGTAGCTTCAAAAGAACTGAATACCAAACAGAGATCATAAATCATTACAGGGTGTGAAATGCAACCAAACACCACCGTGTCTTAGTGTATGCTTTGTCATGTAGTCTCTGTATTCTACTCAAAGAAGTGGACAATATTCCACAAACATTTGCATTAAAATACAGCAATTAATCTTCAAAGCACCACAATATGTTTTTGTTTTTGGTTTGTGTTTTTTGTTGAAATGCTTGCACAAACTAACACACCACAACTCCAGATAGTAACACTTTAGTCTGTGTTGCAAATCCCAAAAATATGGATATATTAGGAAACATGAACACCAAAATGCACAAGGATTTTTGTGCTCTAATGGGATGGGGAGAATGTTGATGGGATTCTTAGAAATGCAAAGAAAATGAAACTGACTGATTTTCACATCAGTAAAAGCAGATTACTAAATGCTACTGGCCACTCAAGCAGGCCTTCTATGTAACATACATACAAACAAAAATGTACACAATCAGAAATATATATTAAATGGAATATAATATATGGGAATATTATGACATGCAATCTTAGTTTATTAGTGATTTTTAATGTGCACCTTGGATTAATTTGGCAACTAATCAGGACAAGGCGACAGTTCCAAAATCCCATGATTAACGGCTGTGTGGAAAAAAGATTTGGCAAATAGCCAAAATGACTAAACTGACAGATTATATAAGGGTTTGGGCAGAAAGCCAGTTAGATAATAACTTTGTAGAACACTGGGCACTGTTCGTTCATGACTGGAATGAACATTCTAATGATAATGTTCAACCATATGTTTTGGTTTTGTTATTGTAGAAATATTTTTTCATTTGTTGAAACAGCTTTTTAAATTTGTCTTTGGCTCATCTCTTTGGAACTTTCTCTATTTTCATCTCATTAAAATACCTTATACTATATGAAGCAAAATATATCAAAATATTGTTGGAGTTTATTTGCATCCTCTTGTGCTATCTGTGGTTTGAGTGACTGGGAGGGATGTTTCTGGGCTAGAGTGATTGTCTGTCTGGCTAACACTAACCAATCATTCCTTCTCAGCCTTTGAATTCAAAGAGAGTTCCAAGTCTCTGCTAAGTACTTCTTTCCTTCTCTTTCCTCAGTTGGAGGCAGTTGATTGTTTGCTGTTGATTTGTTCAATTGGTTGCTAAATATGTTTGCAGTAAAGGAAGCAGCATAAACACGTCTGTAATTTCAAGGATCTGTAAGTAAATATATATATTTTACTCTCCCACAAATGTTTCAGAGTGAGTTACTGAGTAGACATGGGAACAAATAAAACAATGGATCGTGATATCCATGAAAAATTGCTGATTTGTTAAATATTAATCCCTTCATATTTGTCAGTTCCGGAGACCCTGACAAATACAAAGGGACAAATATTTCCCCCTTTTTATTCATCCCCCATACAAAGAGAGGGAAGGCTAGCCTATGGGCCTATAGCTTTTGCATTCTGCCTGTGTGAGCTAGTCATCTGATCATAATAAATAAGTTCATTCTGCCTGTGGGCCCACTGATCAGCTGATTGGCTGGCCGATAGACAGCCAGCCCACCAAACAGCCACCTACCCCCACAGCCTATCCCCTGCCCACTTCCCCTCCCTTAGTTGTTGCTGGCATCCACCACCACCCAGCATCACCATCATCTACTGCCGCCCGCTGCCACTGCCATCCATCACCACCCACTGCGGTGGCCTCTGCAGCCATTGACTGCCGTAAGGGACACTGGCTTTTAAGGCAGGGAAGTTGCAGCCACCATCGTTGCAAAGGGCAGCCCGGATCCCCTTAGCCTGCCTTAAGGGAATCCAGGCTGCCCTTTGCGGAGATGACTGCTGCAGCTTCTCTTAGGCAGGGAAGCTGCAGCCACCATCTTTGCAAAGGGCAGCCTAGATTCCCTTAAGGCAGGCCATAACGGGAGAGGCCATCACAGCAAGGGGTGCCAGGTGGTGAATGCAGAGGCTGCCGTGGCACAAGCCTCCATGGATGATGGCAGCGGTGGTGCAGACTGTGGCAGCCAAGGTAGGGAGGCAACAGGGGTAGTGGGAAGGAGGCAGGGGGGCAGGCTGTGGGGATGGAGGGGTCAGCTTTTTTTAAAAAAATAGCCTCCAGTTGTCTAACCCCCCCCCCAACTGACTGATATATTCGTGCTTCGTCGGTTCATGGGAAGGATATTCATACTTTGTGCTTTGTCAACTTTGATGCATCACAAAGCATGATGACTCACCAAAATGGTGATTCGTCCCAATCTCTATTATTGAGACTTTAACTGCCAATTTATGAGAAAGAAGGAAACTCTGGGAACTTGTAGCTGTTCTCCTCCGTGTATCTGTACTTCTACTGCGTAGCCAAAAGGAATTTTACCAGATATTCAAAGCTCTGCAACAAATATGGCCGCCTAGAGTAGTCCACCGCGACTAGATAGGCAGGATATAAATAAAATAAAATAAAATAAATAAATAATAAATAAATATGAGCAATGATCACATACCTGAGCAGATAGCTATAAGATTTCGCAGGAAGAAAAATTAAAAAATCACAATACTTTTAAAAATATTCAAAAATGGTGGAGAGCCGCCCTCGTAAGTTTCCTGAATTCACTGTACATCAAAGTGGGCGGTTGCTGAAGGGTGGGGGTCCTCAACTTCCCAATTTTTATTCACCCTTGGAACCCAGTGGCCACACCTGCCCCATTTTTGAAAGCAAGCTATGAAAAAAGAAAGCTTGGTTCCAGCCAAAACCAAGTCTGGGGGCCCTGAAACAGCTAGTTACACTCCCTGGAAATTTCTGAGGACAAAACAGGCTAGTTCTTTTGTTTGTTTGTTTGTTTGTTTGTTTGTTTGTTTGTTTGTTTGTTTGTTTGTTTGTTTGTTTGTTTGTTTGTTTGTTTGTTTGGCAGGGGGACACACAGGGGACTTGAAGGCTGCAAAAGGGGCCTGCAGGCTACATTAACACCATTCCTGCTCTATAACAAAGGATTGCTTCCCTAGTTAAGGGCATATGTTTTGCAAAAGTTGGCCATTGTCCTTGCAACCAAACTTTATGCGTACCCACTTTCCGCTGAGTTTTTCTACTCTTGCTTTCAAAGATCTACTTTCCTCCTTGCTCAAAACATGTTACTCTTGCTGTAACATTTTCCTCCAGTGACTGAAGAGGAAACAGAGAGACATAAAGCTAGAAATGCTGGCGCCATTATCTTCACCAGTATGGTACTTCTAGTCCCAACTAAGGCTGCAACTACTGTATATGGTCAAATACCATGGAATTTGATCTGCTTATAAAACAGGTAAATTCAAAGTATTTTTTTTCACTGACCACATGATGTAAAGGGTGATATGAATCAGACCAGCCCTTTCAGCTTCCAAAAGAGCGTTTTTAGTCTGCTGCTGGCAGGGGTACTATTTGTTCAAGCTGGAATAGGCTTTTTCCCATGTGGGAATATGATATATGATATGTTCTTGTAAAGATGGAGGGGGGGGTGTCTGTAGGCAATATTTTGATGATGCAATCAGTTGGAGTGTGATTTTCAGACCAGGGAAACATGTCCCTGCATTATTTCCTCTCCCAATCACCCTCCAATTTTTAGAAGAATTTAACACGTCTATGATATTAGCACCAGATCACCCGATCACCTTATTGCTGGTCGTTGTTATTATTGTTATTGCTGGGTCACTGTTATTAGTACTTACCCCCTCATCTGCTCCCTCTCAGATCAGCAGAGACGGGACCAGAAAAAGGAAGGAATTGAGAGGGTCAGTAGTGTGGAATGCTACTCCAGTCGCAATGAGTATGAACAGCGAACACCCAAATCAATCTGCAGCCCCTGTGTGAGCTGTGATTGCAATTTCAAGCATAATACAGGCTGCAAGTCAAATTGCAGCAAAGCCTGGAGAAAGCTGGCTTTCTAGCATAGTCACATCTTAACAGTAGATTCACTGAATCAATTGCTGAATGGTAAATCAAAACTAAGATTATGGCCACTGGTCCCATCACCTCCTGACAAATAGAAGGGGAAGATATGGAAGCAGTGACAGATTTTACCTTCTTGGGCTCTATGATCACTGCAGATAGTGACAGCAGCCACAAAATCAAAAGACACCTGCTTCTTGGGAAGAAAGTGATGACAAACCTCGACAGCATCTTAAAAAGCAGAGACATCACCTTGCAGTCAAAAGTCCGCATAGTCAAAGCTATGGTTTTTCCAGTAGTGTTGTATGGCAGTGAGAGGTGGACCATAAAGAAAGCTGACCGCCGAAGAATTGATGCTTTTGAATTGTGGTGCTGGAGGAGACACTTGAGAGTCCCCTGGACTTCAAGGAGAACAAACCTATCCATTTCAAAGGAAATCAACCCTGAGTGCTCACTGGAAGGACAGATCCTGAAGCTGAGGCTCCAATACTTTGGCCATTTCATGAGAAGAGAAGACTCCCTGGAAAAGACCCTGATGTTGGAAAAGTGTAAGGGCAAGAGGAGAAGGGGACAACAGAGGACGAGATGGTTGGACACTGTCACCAAAACTACCAACATGAATTTGACCCAACTCCGGGAGGCAGTGGAAGAAAGGAGGGCCTGGCATGCTCTGGTCCATGGGGTCATGAAGAGTCGGATATGACCTAATGACTTAACAACAGCAACAACAAAATCAACACATATGTATTGGATCAATAGGTCTAGTCTAGTCGGGACTAGCAATAGCATGCTGGCTTTTGTGTATTTGTGTCTTGGACAGATACATTATCTAGTGTATGAATATTAAAAACTATCCAAAAGCTGCTCAGTGTATTGTCTGTATGTTTACAGCTGTAATCTCACTGGAATTCTCACTTGTTCATGCGTAAACCCTACTGAAGTCAATGGCACAATCTGTCAGTTGATATGCATCAGACTGTTCTATAAGAAACCTAGACCAGTCTCTGAAATTTTACAGAATGCAAGGGCAAGGAAGGAGGGCTAACCTCACATTACTCTGATCATTGGAGCACCAGTGGAAAGAAAGGTTCCTCTAAATATTTGTGCATTTTGTCTGTTGGCTTGTTGTAGTAATAATAGTCATAATTACTCCATGCAATTGACAACTAAATCAAAATAAATACCGTAAATAAAAATAAGACCCTTGAGTAGGCATCTCCTATATCAGCTTGCCATGATCCAATGCCTCCAGATGTGCAGAACGACAATTTGCATTGTTTCAAGTGGCCATGCTGGCTATGGATGAGGAGAGTTGTAACACAACACATTTTGAAAGACATGAATTGAGGAAAGCATCTACTTTCAGACTTCAACAGAGAGCACATGCAAAAGTACTCCCTGAGATATAGTGATACACAGACATATTGGCCAAAACTGTGCCACTGCATGAAAATGTGGAACCAGCCCTCAAAGGTATTCAGATATTCCTAGTTACCAGACAAGATATAAAACTTACCAACTTATTTACTCACCTTGCCCATGGAGCCATTTTCGTGGCCAGCTTCCTGCTGATACAGAATCCAGCACCTCCAGTGGCAAACCAAAAATAGACTGATTTCTGAAGGGAGAAAAAAAATGTAGAATTTATGTTAAGACTTACAATTAATATAGTAATGGACCAGTTATGAGAGGAAAACATCATCATAGGCATCCTTCAGTCTCGAAAGACTATGGTATCGTGCTCTGCATGGAGGACTTGGAACTGCGTCTAGTGTGGCTGAGAAGGCCAATTCAAGAGTGACAATCCCTTCCACACTTAGGACAAATACAATCTGTACCTTGTCTAGCTCCCTGATTTTGCTGCTTTCGTGACTGCCTCTTTGCCTCAGCCTGCTGGGCGAGGGTCTCTTCAAATTGGGAGAGGCCGTGATGCACCGCATGCCTCCAGGCTGAGCGCTCAGATGTTAGGGTTTCCCATCTGTTGAAGTCCATTTCCAAGGCCTTCAGATCCCGCTTGCAGATGTCCTTGTATCGCAGCTGTTGTCTCCCTCTGGGGCGATTTCCCTGCACTAATTCTCCATACAGGAGATCCTTTGGAATCCGACCATCAGCCATTCTCACGACGTGCCCAAGCCAACGTAGATGTCGCTGTTTCAGTAGTGTATACATGCTAAAAATTCCAGCTCGTTCTAGGACTACTCTATTTGGAACTTTGTCCTGCCAGGTGATACCAAAAATGCGTCGGAGGCAAAGCATGAGGAAAACATAGAACCATAGCATTTTAAAGGTGGAAGGTCAATTGTGTTCTGATGTAGGAAACACCATGGACACATAGACTCTGCTTAAAACCTTCAGGAGAGAGTTCATCATAGGTAGTGGGAGTGTGAAGCGATATTGAAATTTTGGAAGTTGGTAAAGGAATTGGGGTTTTTTGTGTGTTTTTTGGTAAAAGTAACATTAGATATCTCCCCAAAAAGTGCATTTTTTAATGTAGAGCAGTGGGACTGGGCTAAAAATAAATAATTATGAATTTAGTTATAGAATCCAGATTAATGATTGCAAGAAATTGGAATTTTGAATACTTGTTTCATTTAACCAGATGGTACAATGAAGTGTGGGAAACAGCAATGACAAATTTACATGTAACATAAGATTTAAAAGGGGGTTGTTAATGGAGAATATGTTTGCTGATAAATGGAAAGTTTTTTTAACTTTGTATTATTGAAAGGCAAAGGCTATTTACCCAAACAAGAAATAATATCATTTTGGAAGAGTTATGGGACATCATAAACAATGATTTGAAGGAAATATATTTCTAAAGACTCTAGTGATCAGGAAGTTTTTTTTTCAAAAATCTAATAATCACCTCTTTTCACTGAGTTCAAATGGCTGTTTTGGATTCTGCCCTCTAGAGCAATGGTTCTCAAATTTGGATACCCAGATGTTCTTGGACTGCAACTCCCAGAAATCCTGGCCACCACAGCAAGTGGTGAAGAATTCTAGGAATTGCAGTCCAAGAACATTTGGGGAGCCAAGTTTGAGAACCACTGCTCTAGAGCAGCATGAAACAAGTTTCACCTTCCTTCATGCTGCATGATAGTTGTTTAAACACTTGAAACTAATCATCATATCAACTCTCAGTCATCTCCTCTCCAGGTTAAACACACCCATCTCCCTTAGCCATATCTCCATAGGCTTGCTTTCCAAGACCTTCACCAATATCAAACATGTTGAGGAGAGATTTAGCTGCCAATACTGTCTTCTGTACAAATCCAGATCATTTCATTCCCTTGGGAGCCTGATCACCCTGCTACAGATTCAACTTTACGCATCAATGCCGAAATGCTTCTTTGTCTTGGAAAAACAGTTACACTGGTGATATCATGGCAGCCATTTTGTGGTAACAGATATCACAAAATTTCAGATGTACCTATGTGGAGGCTAGAAACCTGTGCTCTGCTCTACCAGCCACATCTATCTATAATCTCAGCCATGGAAAAATCGTTCATGTCACTGGCTACCTGGCTTTTTACCCTCAAGACGCCAAAGACTGAATCTGGCACCTTGCATGCAAAGCATGTGCTCTAGTGCTGAGCTATTATCCTTTCCCGAACAAGCTAAAAGAGGAACAGAAAAGAGACTGAATATTTTGTGCCCTCCTATGTTTAGATCACAACATTTGCCCCTGAGGTCAACCTAGTATGAATTCTCTTTTTATTGTCTGAGAAAATGGGAAACATCAAACCAGATTTTTTCAAAATACTTTGTTGTGGCCAGGGAAAGCAGGGGTGGGCAATCCCCATCAGGCCAAGGGCCAAATTCCAATTAGACCAATAGTCCCTCCATACTCAAAAAAAGGCCACCAAGAATGTGTGGTGTGATCCGTCACTGAAAAATGATGGCACAGGATCCAAACCATTTTCCAGGCATCAATGTAACTATTTTATTTTTATTTCCATTTCTTGTAACATTTGTAGTGGCTCAGCACTGATTACCATTTTCATTTTAGTTTAAAATTGTAGCTCCTTACCCTAAATGCATGAGGAAATTTTTATTCAGAGCAAATACTTACTGGCTTCCTTCTGGGTTAATTAGCTATCTGGAACCAGAAAGTAACTACTTTGAGTAAAGACTTCCTTAATAAATTAAGGCACTCAAGGTACAGAAGTACCATTTTAAACCAAAATAAAGATTTGAAACAATATTTGACCACTCAAAAAGTTCAAACAAGTTGGAAAAAAACATAAAAACACAGTTAGGGAGCTGTGCTGCCAATTTTCTGCAGCTTTATAGAGAAGTCGCCCATTCCAACTCATTTGAACTTCTTGAGCTGTCAAATATTGTTTCAAATCTTTATTTTGGTTTTAAATTATTTATATATATTCACACACATATATTTAGACACACACAAAGAGGGGGAAGGTCCTGAAGGGGTCACAAAAATCGGTTTTGGGGGCCACATGGAGCCCAAATGCCAGACAATGCGCACCTCTGAAGTAAAGGGTAGAACATACCGTCTGGTTGTTAGGCAAGGATTCTGAGGTATGAATTGGCCTATTCAAGCTGGGTTTCCCAATATAAACTTCATCTTCTGGAGAATACGAAGACAAGAGCTTCAACAGAGCTTGTGGGTTAAGATAATTATCATCATCTAGGTGACAAAACCAGCTGGAGAAGAATAGAAAGAGATGCATGATTGGCCTATGAAACAGTAGAATACAGTTTCAGCTTGTTTACCCATGGAAGGTTATTGCTTATTGTTAAATAATCCTTGGTATCCATGCTACCAATTCTAGACCCCACTTCATCCATGTTTTCTAGAACTGCACATCTCTCACCAAGGGCCAAAATGAAATTCTGCAAATACTATGTTTCCCCCAAAATAAGACAGGGTCTTATATTAAGTTTTGGTCCAAAAAATGCATTAGGGCTTATTTTCAAGGGATATTTTATTTTTACAGTCATGTCATCTTCTTCTGGTAGCTGCACAATGGTGGAGGGTGGGGTTTCACTTAACTAGGGCTCATTTTTGGGTAGGGCTTCTATTACGAGCATCCTGAAAAATCATACTAGGTCTTATTTTTAGGTTAGGTCTTATTTTCAGGGAAACAGGGTACATAACATAGAGCTACATTGCATTATTTATCATCACATCACATCTGAATTATGGCAGCAATCATGTGAGTTTTTCAAGATACATAAGAATTCAAGGAGAAATTTAACATAGCCAACACCTACACATGGGTTTCCATGCCATGCGGGGTCTCCTGAGTTCTTGTCTTGTCACTCTGTTAGCTATATTACACCAGATCTCAGCACAGAGCTACCGTAAATGTCTCATTTTGCTTTAGTTAATTACAAAAGAGAAGGGGGAAGGAGAGGGAGCCCCATTCGTCTCAGAAACACTACATGTGGAAACAGGAAGCTTATGTCTTCAGTCGCCCACCTGCATGACTAGAGTCTGAATTAGCTCCATATATTCTTTGAATGCAAAAGCAGGAGAATCACATGGTTTTCCAGAAAACTAACCTTGACATTCACATTGTGAATGCACCACTTCGAAATAACTGAAAATTGCTCTGTTGTCCATGTTGACAGGGGGAGTTGACTCCCCCAGCTGTTTATGTTAAGCATTGTCTACATTTACTCAATGACCCCAGACAGCCCCAGTTAGTGGTTCCCTCCCAAGACATTATGCAAAAGCAAACAACAGCTTGAATGTTAAACGTTGGACAATTAATGCATGAGAAGCCAACTATGAAGGAAGAATCCATATTTACTGACAACATTAATACATCAATAAATAACTCACAAGCCCCCACAAACCTTAGTCAAAGATTGACTCCTTGGCTACACTGCCCAATTCCAGTGTGTTTGCTTACCTTCGGCCACTAGCTAAAAATGCATCAAACTCAGCCGCCATTTTGCAAGAAAGTGCTGGATGGCTGTACTCTGCAGAACAGTGGGTGAATATGACATGATCACCTAATAAGAAAAGAAGAAAAGCTCTAGATCAGCATGTTGGGATGATCTAATATATTCAAAACAACCTTAACCAATTCTCTCAATGAAACATAGGAAGGAAAAACATTGAGGCCTCATCCACACATCCTGTTGGTTCCTGTTATGAGGTGGTTCTTCAATCACCCATTGATTTGAGTTTATTTTACAGATCTACTGGAGATTCAAATTAATCCCTTCTACTTCCAGACTATGCCTGCCTGCCTTCCTTTGTTCCTTCCATCCTTCCTTCCGGGATGTGCCAGCCCTACTTGTTCCTTTGTCCCAAGCAAGCCCAGTTCTTATAGGGCAGAATAAGAATGGCTGACTTGGAGGGGGCTCTTTCCCAGCACAACTGCCTCTCAGCTCCCTGCTTTATACCTGTCTTTCTGACTGGAAGCAACTCAGAATTCTTGGGAGGCTCCAGCAAGGCTGGGAGTAGGGAGCAAGGAGTGAGAGAGCGTAAGGGATGGGACGGGCTGAAGCACTTGGGCAAGCAGCTTGTGAACACTCTTCTCACCCAGAAAGGAGAAGGCTGCTCCACCACATGAACGAGGGGATGAATTTCCCCAGTTGCCACCACCCTGTGAGCACACATACAGGATACCCTCATCTTCCCAGAGTCTCAGCTACCCACACCTCACCCTGCAGGTAGCATCTTAGGCTCCTTTCCAGTGGCTGGCCACTGCCATGGAGCTCTTTCCTTCCCGATAGAGTACCAACAGCCCCCGCCTCCACTCCCTTCTGCTGCCCAAGAAGATGCCTCTGTGTTCTTTCTCAGAGCAAATAAGAGGGCAAGCCACTGGGGTAAAAGGCAGCCCCCACATACACACACACACAAACACTAGAGCCATCTTGGACAAGGATTGCAACCATGGTTACCACCCACCCTCACTATCCCCCTAACACACCTTTAGTTTGCAAGACCTGAATACATATGTTAATTGTAAGATGTTTTGGACAGTAATAATTCATAGAATCACCACAGGTCAGAGCTGCCTTGGCAGCATATAACAACTTCTGCTTTTTCCTTCTGCCTGGTGGTGTTCTGGGATAAGGAGAGCAGTAACATATGCCTGTGCCACTTCTTGTACACTATGCACAGATATTTCTTATGAGGGAGGTGGTTTCCTGTAACTTTCCTTATACTTCCTTTGCTTTGAGTTCTGGAAGGTATTCCCCGTTATCCACAGCTCAGGGATACATAAAATGGAAGGGCTTATGCATGTCCCTTCCAAGGAGCAGAGATGGGCAAAGGATGATGAGGGCATGAGAGGGAAAGAAGGGAGTAGTGAGAGGAGGAAGTGAGAGGGCACATTATGAAATGGAAACTCAACTTGGAAGAATCTGGATTACAAAGAAAGCTGTTATGGAAACTCAGAGTGAGTGATTCTGGATCACTGGGGGGAAAAGACCCCAGTTCAAACCCACATCAATCTGAGGCATGCACATGGATGTGGATGAGACCTGATTTTCCCCACTGACCACTCAATGAAAGCCAAAATCATTTTGACAGTGTAATGTCAAGCAGCAACTACAACTGGTGTGAAGGAGGTGGTTATAACCCCATTTAGGCATGGAGATCATTTGGTGGCCTTGAGCCAGCCTCTCTCAACCAAAGCTTGGGAAGGTTGATGTTTTTGGTTTTTCTTTTCTTTAAAATGACATCTCCTAGAATCCCCCAGTCAAATTGGCAGTGGCCTAGCTTTGTGGGGGTTCTGGGAGTTGTAGTAAAGTAACTTCTTCATACTCTGCTCTCGACCTAGTTTACCTCACAGAATTTCTGTGAGAATTAAATGGAAATGGAGAGAGGGAGCCATGCATCTTGCTTTGAGCTCTCAGTTGGAAAGGTGGGATATAAAAAGAAAGGTTACTTACCTGTAACGATGGTTCTTCAAGTGGTCATTCTGTGAATGCACACAAAGGGTTAACCCCAGCGCCAGCGTCGGTCCTCTCGGAACATTCTCTAGCTGCAAGAGAAAAGTAACAATGTTTAGGACTACCCCTACTGCGCACGCCCAGCCTAACCGTCCCTCAGTTCCATTTGTCCGCCACAGGTACCTGAATCCATTAGAGATACCAGTGACAGACAGACAGAGGGGAGGCCGGGCGGGATTGTGTGAATTCACAGAATGACCACTTGAAGAACCATCGTTACAGGTAAGTAACCTTTCTTTCTTCATCGTGGTCTTCTGTGAATGCACACAAAGGGTGACTAGCACGCTTACTAACCGGATGGTGGGCTGTCACTGAAGAACAGATGTTAACACTGCTCTCCCGAATCTCGTCTCATCTCTTGCCCTCATGTCCAACCTGTAGTGGGTTATGAAGGTAGAGGCATTGGACCAGGTAGCGGACCGGCAGATGTCGGGCAGGTCTACGCCACGCAGTAAAGCAGTTGATGAGGCTATAGCCCTGGTGGAGTGGGCCCTAAGTCCCTCTGGAGGATCTCTGTGGTTGATCTCGTAAGAGAGAGCGATGGTAGATACAAGCCACCTAGAGAGTGTCGACAGTGAGGCTGGACAGCCTTTCTTTGGACCAAAGTAGTAGAGGAAAAGTCTGTTCGCCTGTCTAAATTCCTTGGTTCTAGATACATAGAAGGCCAGGGATCGCCTAACATCGAGCATGTGGAGCATGCGCTCAACATCGGTAGCCGGAGATGGGAACAAAGTTGGCAGAATCAGCGGTTGATTCACATGGAAGTCCGAGACCACTTTAGGGAGAAACAAAACGTCCAAGTAGAGCATAACCTTGTCTCTGAAAAATTGAAGAAACGGTTGGTCAGAGCGAAGCGCTGCCAATTCACTAGCCCGGCGAGCAGATGTTATAGCCACCAAAAACAATGTTTTCAAAGAAAGCAGCTTAAGGTCACAGGTAGCCATGGGCTCAAATGGAGGTCTAGAAAGGGCATGCAGGACCAGATGAAGGGACCACTGCAGGATAGGTGGACGAACAGGAGGTCGAAGGTTAGCAAGGCCTTTCAAAAATGTCCTAATCGTAGGGTGCGAGAAAAACTGAGAAGAGGGTGAGCCTCTGGGTTGGAAGAAAACAACAGCTGCCAAGTACACCTTGATAGTAGAAAGAGTAAGGTTAAAGTCAAAGAGGTAGCGTAGGTACTGTAAAAGCGTTGAAACAGAGACAGGAGACGGAACGAGCCCCCTCTGCTGGGTAAATTTCAAAAAACTTTTCCATTTATATGCGTACAAGCGAGATGTGGAAGGCTTGACGGCACTATTCAAGACCTCCTTGATCTCGGGATGTCAGGTGGAGTGTTTCGAGGTCCGGGTGGAGGACTTTGCCGTCCTCCTGGGTCAACAGGTCGGGCCATAAAGGGAGAGTTTTGGAGTCCACAGCCATCTTGAGTAGAGTGGGGAACCACACCTGCCGAGGCCAAAAAGGTGCAATGAAAATGGCCGGAGTCATCGAACGTCAGAGTTTCACTAGGGACCTCTGTATCAACGGAAGAGGTGGGAACATGTATAGGAGACCCTGATTCCATGGAATCATGAATGCGTCTCCGAGAGAGTGTAGGCCGAGCCCGGCCCGGGACGCATACCTGGGGCATTTCGCATTCCGAGGGGATGCAAAAACGTCCAACACGGGGGTCCCCCACCAGTGGCAAAGGTCCTGGAAGACCAGAGGGTTCAGCTCCCATTCGTGCGTCTGATGCTGAAGTCTGCTCAGAGTGTCTGCGAGTGCGTTGTCCTCTGTGGCCACATGAATGGCCATCGGGTAGACATGATGGCGGTAACACCACTCCCAGAGAAGGATGGAGAGGTATAGGAGTGACTGAGAGCGAGTTCCTCCCTGCTTGTTGACATAGTGCATTGTGGTGGTGTTGTCCGTCACTAGCTGAACTCTGCGACCTTGCACTAGAGGGAGGAACGACTTGAACACCTTGATGACCGCAAGCAGTTCCAAGTGGTTGATGTGAAACATTGTCTCCTGTGGAGTCCAGAGGGCATGAATGGTGTGGTGGCCGCAGTGTGCCACCCAACCGGACGGACTGGCGTCCGTGGTGACTTGGACGGTGAGATGGAGTGGACGAAAGGGCCGGCCGACCTTGAGGTGAGGTGTGTATGTCCACCACTGGAGTTGTCTGACTAACTCCGGCGTGACACGAAGACGTTTCCTTTGGCTGTCTATCATGGGGTCGAAAAGAGCCAGGAACCATGACTGAAGCGACCTCAGCTTGAGTCGAGCGTGTGCTAGCGCCGGCGTGGTAGAAGACATCAGGCCGAGAAGATGCTCGGCATGATGGGCTGTCACCCGGCCACGTGGTTGGAATTTTCTGATGGCTCGTTGTATCTTGCGTATCCTCTCTGGGAGGAGAAATGCACGACCTTTGACGGCATCTAAGCAGACCCCTATGTATTGTACCGTTTTGGAGGGGATGAGCTGGGACTTCTCTCTGTTGACAGTGAGGCCGAGATTGAGAAGGAGATGTAGGATGAACTTGGTGTCTTTCAGGGATTGACTCCGTGACATGGAGACCACTAGCCAATCGTCCAGATAAGGATAAACGTGGATGCCCCTGAGACGAAGGTAAGCAGCCACTGGGGCCATGACCTTGGTGAAAGTTCGGGGAGCCGTGGACAGGCCGAATGGCAGGGCCTGGAATTCGTAAATTGTGCCTTGAAATATGAACCGAAGATATTTGCGGTGGTCGGGGTGAATAGTGATGTGAAAATATGCGTCCTTTAGATCTATAAGGACGAACCAGTTGTTTTTCTTCAGCAGGTGCATGATGGACTCTAAGGTGAGCATTCGAAACCATCTGGGTCGCAGGTAAGTATTTAGGAGTCTCAGGTCGAGAATGGGCCTTATGCCTGCTCCTCTTTTTGATACAGCAAAATAACGGGAATAGAACCCGTGTTTTATGTCGTGTGGTGGTACTGTATAGATGGCTTCTTTTCCCAAAAGAGATGAAATTTCTTCCTCTAGCGAGGAGTCGAAGGGGGAGTGATTTATGAAGCCTAGCGGAGGAGATTTTATAAACTCCAGCTGGTAACCGTATTGAATGACCCTTAGAGCCCAAGTATCTGTTGTGATAGCAGACCAGTTGTGTAGAAACGGCTGAAGACGGGTGGTGGGTGGTGAATGAGTGAGTATGGGAGGACGAAAGTCAAAGATACTGTTTTTGTTTTCTCCCAGGTGGTTTAAAAGATTGACGACGGTGAGACTGACGAGGCCGGTATCCCTGAACAGAAGAGGAGGACTGACCGGAACGCTGTTGAGGTAAATGCTTATAAGGACGGTATTGTTGAGAAGGTTGTTGATATTGGCCATAAGATTTACGCCATTGAGGTTTTCTCTGTCTAGACTGAGTTTGTACAGAATAGGACTTTGCTGTCCTTTTGGCTTTGTGGAGATCTTCTAAGTGGGAGTCAGTCTTTTCATTGAACAAGCCACTAGCATCGAAGGCGAGGCTCTCAACCTTAGATTTTACATCATCCAGTATGTCTGCAGAGCGTAGCCAAGCATGTCTTCGAATAGTAATGGCAGACATAAGCACCCTAGCAGCGATCTCTGCAGCATGGCGAATAGAGAGGCGTTCATGTTTGGACACTGTCTGGGCCTCCTCATATGAATTGAGAAAAACTTGCCGAGCGTCTTCAGGTATCAGTTTCAGCCCTGGCAAGACCTTAAGCCAGAGCTGCTTGTGATAAGCCCCTAGCACAGTCTGGTAATTGATGACTCGGAGCAACAAGGTGATCAGGGAGTATATTTTTCTGCCTATAATCTCCAGCTTTTTACCCTCCTTGTCAACGGGGGTAACATGGGCCTTGACAGATGGTCTGGAGCAACTCGTTTCCACAATCAGCGAATTCGGAATTGGATGTTTGAGCAAAAACTGGGTGTCAGCACCATGAATTCTGTAAAAGTTCTCTGTGCGACGAGGGACATTTGGAGTATTTGCAGGCTGAGCCCAGAATTCCTTAATGGTCTCCATAACCACTGATACGAAGGCTATACTGGGAGGAGCGGTGCTATCCTTCTTAATGTCCCCGAAGAATAAGTCTTCGCCCGGAGGTGAAGGAAGATTCAAGTCCAACTTCAGGGTTTTTGCGAGCCTTGACATCATCTGGGAGTAGCAAGAGAAGTCCTCAGATGGAGAAGACGCGTGAGGATCCCCAGTGTCTGAAACAACCACATCTCCCTGGGGCAACTCATGAGGTGGCAGGGGCAGGGGTTGTTCTTGATCGGAGTCAGAGGATTGCTCTGTGGACACCTCGTCTGGATCTGAGGAGAACACATCCCTTTTCTTTTTTGGGGGTGGTCTCTCGGCGCCGACTGGTGCTGTCTGAGGCTGTGACGGGATCGTAGTCGATGCCGACGTCGAAGGCACTGGTTGCGTTGGAGGGACAACCGGTAATGGAGGGGCTTTAGCCCCGACGCGTATAACTCGACGTCGACGTCGAGGACGGGTCGACTCCGATGAAGAAGATAGGTAAATGTACCGGATCTTCTTATGATGTCGATCACGAGACGCGGACGTCGAAGACGAGGAAGTGGACCTCGAGCGACCATGTCGACGTCGATGATGTTTACGACGTTTGGGTCGGTCCGAGTCCGCGGAGTAGGAAGAAGAGGATCGACGCCGGTGCTTGCTACGATGTCGATGGGATCTGCGCTTCTTCCTAGAGCGTTTACGCTTCGAAGATTTCGATCCCGAACGGTGGGAAGAGTCGGACTGGGTTGAGGCTCGATGCTTCCTCTTCGACCGTTTCCGTCGAGGAGATTTCGATCTCGAGCGGTCGGTAGAAGGGGACCGACTCAAGGAACGCGGCCTCTCCGTGCGGGGGCGCTTGTCTCGAGGGGATTTCGACCTCGAACGCACGGGTGAGCGAGGACACTTGTCTCATGAAGATCTCGACCCGGAATGCACGGACGAGATCGACAGAGGAGACGACCCCTGGCCCGCAGGAGATGGGCTATGTGGGGCAGAAGTTAGGCCGGTAGTGGCTCCAACAAGCTGGCTCGGCGTCGGGGATGATATTCCCGCCGGTAGCACAGGTTCAATTCGCCGAGAAGGAGGTGGAGCGGCTGCCTCCGACGAAGCTTCGAAGCGTCTCGACAACCCCTCGAGGATCGGAGAGGGTATCGACCCGGAGGCTGGAGATAACTGAAGGGACGTCGCCTTTGGCTTGGCGGACGCCTTGGCCCTCGACGTTTTCAATGGCTTTGCTTTCGGTGGAGCAGGAGCCGGCGCCTCGGGGTTCGAAGCAAGAGTGGTCGATTTAGGTGCCGCTGACTTCTTCGACATTTTTGAGACTTTCGAAACCACCGATTGTACGGGGGCTGCTCTGGAAGTGGAAGCCATTTCTCCCTCCGAAGGCGCTGTGGAAGATAATGTTGACTCCCACAGATGAAGTTTAAGGCACTGTTGGCGAGCCTTAAGGGTGGCTTTAGTAAAAGCTTTGCAGTGTGGGCAAGATTTGGAGTTGTGCGATTCCCCTAAACAATACAAACAAGTATCGTGGCCGTCTTGGTGGGGGATTTTCCGATCGCACACCACACACCTGCTAAAGGGTCCGGACGGGGACATAGGTTGGTAAAGACACTGACGTCGACTAGTTCGAAGGAGAAGGCAAAGAAGTCCGTAAAACAGTCTGAGTCAAAGCCGAGGGAAGTAGAAAGAAGAAACCGATGTCGTCTAGTTTGAGGGGAAAAACGCGAGGGTAGTCCGTATAGCAAAATCCAGGTCAAAAACGAAGGGATTAATCTAATTTTTTTTTAAATATATGAACGCAGCTAAGAACGAGAGGTTCCAAACTGCCAGGCGGAAAAATGGAACTGAGGGACGGTTAGGCTGGGCGTGCGCAGTAGGGGTAGTCCTAAACATTGTTACTTTTCTCTTGCAGCTAGAGAATGTTCCGAGAGGACCGACGCTGGCGCTGGGGTTAACCCTTTGTGTGCATTCACAGAAGACCACGATGAAGAAATAAAAATACTAATTAAGACATGAGAGGAAACCCTTCAGAACATGGCCAAAGAGTCCGAAAAACCCACAACAACGATTAAACCCATGATGTTTTTAAATAATAGGACTATAGCTGAGTATTTAGTGCCCAGATTAAACAAGAAGCACTGTTGCAGTGGTTTACACAGCTGGGCCATGCCATCATATTGTCTGGGAGCTAAGACTCAGTTGTGTAGAGCAGTTTTAAGCCGGCACGTATCCTACATTACAACCAACAAGCCCTTTATTTGAAGACTTACTCTGTCTGAACTCTGTCTCAGTCCAAGCCCAGTTTAAGGATAAAGAACCACATTGAGAAGTGAAAGCAAGGACCTTGATATTAACCATCAGCCACTAATATTTGAATAACAGACTGTATACGCACACAGTTTCTCTGATAGATTTCCCTAACACAGAAACATGTATTTCCCTTTAAGACAGAATAATTAAAGAATCTTTTTTGTTGTTTAGTGGTTGTGTCTTACTCTTTGTGACCCTGTGGACCAGAGCATGCCAGGCTCTCCTATCTTCAAAAACCTCTTAATGAGGGTGAAAGAGGAGAGTGCAAAAAATGGTCTGAAGCTCAACATTAAAAAACTAAGATCATGGCCACTGGTCCCATCATCTCCTGCCAAATAGAAGGGAAAGATATGGAGGCAGTGACAGATTTTTCTTTCTTGGTCTCCATGATCACTGCAGATGGTGACAGCATCCACGAAATCAAAAGATGCCTGCTTCTTGGGAGGAAAGCGATGACAAACTTCGACAGCATCTTAAAAAGCAGAGACATCACCTTGCCAATAAAAGTCCGCATAGTCAAAGCTATGGTTTTCCCAGTAGCGATGTATAGAAGTGAGAGCTGGACCATAAAGAAGGCTGACCGCCGAAGAATTGATGCTTTTGAATTGTAGTGCTTGAGGAGACTCTTGAGAGTCCCCCGGACTGCAAGGAGAACAAACCTATCCATTCTAAAGGAAATCAACCCTGAGTGCTCACTGAAAGGACAGAGCCTGAAGCTGAGGCTCCAATCCTTTGGCCATCTCATGAAAAGAGAAGACTCCCTGGAAAAGACCGTGATGTTGGAAAAGTGTAAGGGCAAGAGGAGAAGGGGACAACAGAGGATGAGATGTTTGGACATTCTCACCGAAACTACTAACATGAATTTGACCCAACTCCGGGAGGCAGTGGAAGACAGGAGGGCCTGACGTGCTCTGGCCCATGTGGTCACGAAGAGTCTGACATGACTTAACGACTAAAAAACAACAAAAAGTTTTCCTAAATGTGCCTCTCTTCATATAATGTAGCATTTTATCCCAAGCTGTGCCCTGTTTTGTCCTCTGTCTTGGCACTGGGTGAGCAGCCATCCTTAATTAAGGCAGCTCCTTGGTATTGGATAAACATACTGTACTTAAACAGAAGCTATAGTATCTTCATCCCTTCCCCTCTCTCTTCCCACAAGAAGAGGAAAGCACAGAGGAAAGTGAAAGAAATACAGTAGTTCAGAAGTATAGCTCCATCTTTATGTAATATGCAAAAGAGTATTTTTGTAATGCTATTGAGCACTCAGTAAAAATTTGATATCAAAAACAAGTGGGGGAATATCCACCTAGCAAAGTTTAAAGAGGTCCAATAATGAACAGTTTGCGATGTTGATCATCATTCTCCTTCCAGGCACACGAGATATAGGATGCTTCTGATGACACTTGCCCAATTACTTTATACACAGTAATTATATTAGCAGTGATAGCACTAGCCAAGAGAAGGATTTCATTTTCTCTGCAAGGAGATGCTGAGATTCTGAGCACTGGGGAAAATGAGATATGCTCTCAACAGAAGCACAGTCTAGAAGGAGTAAGGATAGAACTCCTGCAGGAAGGAATAAAAGCAATGTATTATTGATGCATTTTTTAAAAAAAAAAGTGTTCCAGAGATTGTAGTCTGCCAATTAAAAAAATTAACTCAGTGTGGTATTTCATAACACACAGATGGGAGCTATATTCCTTCTTTGTTTAATACATGCCTTCATATTTGACGAAGAGGCTGCTCATTAATTCAGAGTTTCTAGAGAACATACCAGCTGTGATAAACGACATTACTGATTATTTGATACCTGAAAATCCAAAAATAGTATCGCTGTGTTACCTTCAGGGCTTTGTCAGTGAAACAGATTTGGATTGAGGCTGGTAATAAACCTTTCTGCAGCCAAGCTGTAAACAGGAGCTAATGGAGGGTGAGGACAAAGCTCCCTCCATTTTGGGAGTCATCATAATAAAAACTGAATCACTACACTTATGTTCTAATTAATGCATTACAAAAGGACTCAGAGACACATTCAGCTAAATACACTTATTGAAAGATGGATGTCATTTACGGTGTAGTGGAATAACAAGTTCCAGGATATGACCAAACCTTGTATTTTCTTTCCTAAAACATAATGAAAATACTGTCTTACCTTATCACTTCTACTTTACTGTTATATCTTTTCTGCCTGTTTACATTTTGTTGGATTATTTATTAATTAAACAAACTAAATAAAATAAAATAAAAACCTCCAAGCCCTTAACTGTTCCTGAAAAGGCTTTACAGAACAAAACCCATCTGTTGCAAGCGGTGCACTTTCAAATTAAATCCATTTGCATACATGTGATTGTTGTTTAATTTATTCTGTTTCTGCTCCTTGTTAGGAAAAAACAAATATTTTGTTCCTGTGCAAAGGGTGGAAACCTGCTTCTTTGTCGCTGGAAATTTTTCCTAATGCCTCTATCCTGCCTTCTGAGATTTCACCAGTCAGATTTTCATCAGACTTTATCTTTTGGACCTCGAAGGCTAGAGGTTTGCTTGCTTTTCCCTTTACAATAAAAATCTGTGATTTTTTTTCCAAAGTGGTGAATTCTGGACATACTACCACATTTCAGTCCTGTGCACAGTACAGTATTGTTCTCTTTCTGCCCACCCATTTTCTCCAGCAGTTCCGAAAGCTGAAAATGTACCTAAGAAATTTGAGTTTCCTTTGGAAGGAGGTCATTCAGAGACAACTGGCATCTTTGATGCTTTTAAATATATGTACAGTTTCAGCACAGATGGAAGCCAGTGCACACATTGCTGGAAGAAAAGAAATTGCATTGCCAAAAAGGAGGATGAAGGGAGACCCAGATTTGCACAAAGCTAGTGAGAGATGCAAATATAGAAAGAAATAATCAAATTTAAATAGAAATACAATAGTCCATAGTAGGGAAGACTGTAACTAGGTGACCGTTCTACCTCCCATTGAGATGCTACCAGCTGCTGTGCAGTTTCAAGGTCCCTACAGTCTCTCCCTTCTCACATTTTTTACCTTTAAACTGAATGTACACTTGTTAACCTTTCAAACTCAGGAGGCCATCTTCAAATAAGCAAGTACATGGAGATAAGATATCCATCAGCGACTGCTAGTAACAATGGTGATATATTCCCTCTAGTACCAGAGACTGTGACAATATGAAAGAGGTATTAAGACGCATTCTGAATTGGATGCCATTGCTGGGAGGAAATAGAAACAGGATGAAAGCAAAGCCTACTACTTCAGACATAGGATTCAGAAGCCACTGCAAGAGCAAGTTCTGATAAACTCTTTATTTAAAGTTTGTTTGAAAGCAGAGCTTGTGTAGGTCTGTAAGGGGCTCGCCTGCCATCTTGAAATGTGCCTAGAATGGTGGCTCCTAAACAAAAGGACAAGAAGAGGCTGTCATCTGGCAAAAGCAAAAAGGAATCGAAGTCAAAAAGGAGTGGAAATGGAAAAAAAAATAGTTTGGCAGTACTCCTTGAGCCCTCTTTATTACTCAAGGCTAAGGTGATCCAGAGTGTCTGGGGCCATCTTTGATTGGGCCATCTGTTGCAACCATTCCAGGACAGGGAGAACCTGGCTACAATTGTTAATGCTCTACTAACCTCCTGGTTAGACTACTATGATGCATTTTACATAAGGCTGCCCTTGAGGACGCCACCGATACTGCAGTGAGTGCAATTTGCAATTCAATTTGTAATTGGTGATAACCTACAAATCCCCAAACAGCTTGGGATCTAGCGACTTGAGGGAACACCTCTCCCAATAGGCAACTGCCCAATCTTAAGATTTGGGGTGGGAAGTGCTCCTTGTCCCACAAAGAGAGTGATCCACTATGAGAGGCAGAAAACTTTCTCAGTTGTAACAACTCCCCTTAGAGGCTTGGCTGGCGTTGACACTAATCTCATTTTGGCACCAAGTTAAAACATGGCTGTTTACCAAGGCCTTGGGGATAAGGACCGTGATTTTAATAGCTTGTGAGGGCTTCTTTGTTGGTGGTGGTTTTAATGTTTCTAAATGCTTTTAAAATATTGAACACTTCTGTATGGTTTTATTGTTGTACCATATAGGGTGGAATATAAAAGTTTTAAATAAATAAATAAAATAAAAGTGGGGCTGAAATAAGCAAGGTATTGAACCTCCAAAGTCTGATCCTAGCCCAGCCTTGGAAAGCCTGGAAAGAGGAAACTATTCGCTGCATGCACACTGGGTGTTGCAATGGCAACTGAAGAGGAAGCTGTGAAAATGAAAGTATTTTTATATTTGATTGGAGAAGGCAAAGAAATGAATGATACCGTCAGCCTACAGAAAGCACAGCATACCTTGGCTATGTTGACAGCTCGTTTTGCGTTAGGGAAAAATGAAACAGTAAAAAGATACAGTTTCTTCACTCAGGGCCAAGCAACAGAAGACAGTATTACAAAATTGCACCAGTTTAGAGGTGCTAAGAAGCAGCTGAAGTTCTGGAATCATCAGAGAAGCATTGATATGGGATCACACAATGTGTTGAATCCAGGACACTCAAGTAAAAGAGGTTGTTGAAGGACAGTTGATTTGACTTTCAAGAGAAGCTTGGAGATTTTTAGGGCAGCTAAATTGTTCAAAGATAGAATCAGAGCCCCGACATGCACAGTTGGAGCCCATGCATGCAGTACAGAAGAAGAAGAAGGCAGAACAAGATACAAGGACCACAGTGAACAGAGCACCATGATGCTGCTACTATGGGGGAGAAAATGCAGGCTGGGGGGAAGATGCCCAGCATTTGAAAAGAAATGCTACAACTGTGAATAATTTAACCACCAGGCATCCAGGCATCTAACAAAACAGGAAAAGACTAAAACAAGAAGGTGGAAGGTTTCCATATTCCATAAATATGGAAAGTGACAGTGAATGTGAAGACATTGTGTAGGTAAGATAACACTTTAAGTGAAAAGCCACTGGGGAACCAACAACAACTGAAAGCAACCATATGCCTAGGGAGCAAAAGCAGCACCATTCTAATTAGATTCTGATGCTACTTAACATTATCTCAATTCACCTGGTGAAGCCCAGTATCCAACTGGAAAGTGAAGAACATCTCATGAATGTTCCAGGCTATTAACACTCCTTCGTGAAGTCCAAGACCTTGGCTAGATACTGCTTTAAGTCTTATTCACAGAACTCTAAATGCAACAACATAGTCAAATACTGTGGCATTTGCTTCACTTGTAAAATGGGTGAATTCAAAGTATTTTTAATTGATCATATGACCAAAGGCTGATTCAAATTGGTCCAGCTCTTTTTTGCTCCCAAAGTGGCTGTTTTTCTCTGCCACTGTGAGGCTTCTACTTTTTCAAGCTGGAATGATTCAAATGGGCTTTTCCCATGTGGTTACTTGTGATTCATTCTTATAAAGACAGCAACATACATCGTGTTTTGGTGGTACAGGCAGTTGGGCCATGATGGACCTGGGTGGGGACATGCAAAAGCAAAGCACCATGATTTTAAGGTGGGGATCTTGTGCTAGTCCTGAATGCTGTCAAATATAGTAAGCTTCACATTGTGTGGGAAGGCCCTTTTTTTTAGAAGCAAAAACTTAGTCCTGTTAATTACTTAACTGACAGGTCTGAAAATGGACTTTAAAAGTCCATCGAGACAATAGTTTAAAATGAAAGTGACCAGAGAGGAGGTAATTCCTGCATACATTACTTGAAAGGAAGGGGAAAGAGTAATGGATGGGAAGGGAAAGGTGGTGAACCCTGTTACAGAATCATTCCGATGTGTGAATAATGGTGTATTTTGCAAAATTACTGTTCAAACTTTTGATATCCTGTATTCCTCAATGGTTAAGTATGTTTTTATATGATTTTTTCATAGAAAAGGGATTGAGAAATGCAATAGTCTAAAGCTTTAAATGAGAAAGCAGCTTCACAGTGAACCAGAAGAAGATCAGCAGATGCAGGACCAGAGGAAGGAAAGGAAGAACAGGGGTTATGGGCGGGAATGTGACTCACATCACATCCAGCATGAAGAGTGAGCTCCCAAATCAATCCACAGCACCTGTGTGAGCACTGATTGTGATTCAAACATAATTCAAGCTAAGAATCAAATTGCAGTGTAGTCACACAGTGTGAGCACTGATTGTGATTCAAACATAATTCAAGCTAAGAATCAAATTGCAGTGTAGTCACACAGTGTGAGCACTGATTGTGATTCAAACATAATTCAAGCTAAGAATCAAATTGCAGTGTAGTCACACCCTCTGACAGCAAAACTGCATCAATACATACAGGCCTGATCTCTCAATTTACTCAGTTTGGCAAACTGAAAAGGACCATTCAAGACACACTCACTGTACCGCCAAACACATATCTTTCAGCCTATTCCCTCATTGCTGCTGTCACCAGCTGCTGCTGTCTCTGGTGCCGTTCCTCTGCCTTGTCATCCTCACTGTTGCTGTTTACCCAAGAAGCAGAAAGCCAGTGTACAGGCCGTCAGGGGCATCCATCACTGCTGCTATCATCACTACTATCACTGTGGCTGTTTATTCAGTTCTTTGATAGCTAACAAAGAGTATGAGAGGAATAAACAGGTTGATTGCAATACTAAAGAGGGGAAATAGGTCCATATCGTTCCTATCAGAAGGTTCCAGATGGAGTGTGGGATCTCAGCTGATGCCCATCCATGCTGACCCCCTTGATTGAGTACTTGGTCACAAACATAGGAAACGGCCCTCTTCCAAATCAGACTGTGGTCCATCTAGCCCAGCATCAACTATATTGACTAGTGACATCTCTCTAAGGTTTTGTACATGACATTTGTAACTGCTCCCATGACAGCTGAGTCTCCTATGTCATGGAGGCAGTGAAAGTGGCCTGAGCTTTAATCCAAGCTTTAAAAGAGCTAGCTACTCAAGGCACCAAGTGTATTTTAGGGATGGATTCCAGCACCTTGAATTGCTCCTATAAAGATCAGATCAACCCAGGATGGGTCATTGGCTCATGAAATTGGATTCACCAGTCTCTACTGAACAGCCTTGCTTGCAGAGGCCAGAGATGGACCCAGAAATGTTCTGCATTCAATTTTTCTGCTGGACTACAACCCTTCATCAGTGTCAAACACAGAAAGATGCTATTAACCAAGGAAGGTTACCCATATGCAGCCTACAAAAGACAGAGAGTAGATGTTCTGCAATTTCCAAGGTGGGATTACCCAGTTTTTCCTGTAGTTCATTATCTTCTTTATCTGTGAAGAGATGGGTCTGAGGGGAAAAAAGAAGACAGAGGGGTTATTCCCATGTCAACAATATGCTGAACTCCAAATCCCCCTAGCCCTGGGTATGCATCATCTAAGGCTTATTGTTACTAAGATAATGTACATGAAGTGCTTTGAACACTCCACAAATATTTTCCTCAGCACAATATAAGGCCCCATCTCAGCAGGATGCTATGAAAGAAAGGCTGTAACAAGTCTGGATATTTTTAAAATGCTGTCTGATTATTGACAATAAACATCTGGCCCAGTTTCTTTGCACACACAGATGGGGGGGAGAGGGGGCATTGCACATTAACAGATTAGCTCATATTGTTATACAGTCTGGTCCTCTCATGACTTGTTTGTTCCAAACTACAGGTATAAACTGATCTGAAATTGTTTTTTTTAACTGTCGTAGCTTCTCCCCAATAAATCTGTATATTATGATATTAAAGAGGTGCTGGTTTGTAGCAGACAGTGTCAGCCCTGTCATTAGGCAAAAGGAGGCATCTGCCTCAGGTGGCAGACAGGCATGGGTGGTGAATTCACCACTCCCCATGTGCCATGAGGATCCCCAGCACAGCACACATGATTTTCCCAGGCAGCCCACATGCAATGCCTAACTCTAAGAGGTCATTGGAGCTTGGAAGTTAGAAACTAGCTCACTGCTTCTGTGGAGAGCCGTGTGCTTGGCTTTCCTCTACACAGAGCCTGTCCTCAAGTAAGAAGGGGAAGCAGTCATCCCAGAGCAAGAAGCCAAAGGGCAAGAAACACAGGAGGTGGCAATGGGAGAGAGGAAGCAGCAGCAGTGAGGGAGTAGAGGTACCATTTCTCTTCTTGCCTGAAGTAGTGGGAGAGTTTCACGCACACACCATACATTTTAGACTTGGATGCTCAAAAAAATTCAGCAAATGTAAAACAGGTTGAAGAAGGTTTCAAAGCGTCTCCAGGGAAGTGCTTCTTGTAGGTCCTCTCCTACATTGATGGGCCCCCCAGGTAGGAGTTTATCTGGCAACTGAGGCAGGCACCTACTTTAAACTTCCCACAATGCATCAGAGTGGCTCTACATTTGGCACAGAGATTGTGGGCGGGACACAACAGGCATCTGTACCAGTTATCATGCCCTTCTCAGGGCACTGTAACTCTGGCAGCTAGACAAATCTGCCTGGTGCTGTGACACCACGCATGGTGCAGACATGGGCCTCTACTATAGAACACATACACATGACTCTCCCAGTTCATTCTGGGCTAATACCAGTTTGGGGCTGAAGGCTCTGGTCTTATTCTGTTGGAGTTTTATTTGCAATCTCACATAAATCAGAATATTTATTATCCATACAACTCAATTTCACCAGTGTTAAATACCATGCAATTTCACATGCTATCCGCAATTTCTGTGACTGGGCGGGACTTTTCTGTGCTGCAGCAGTTATCTTCTTTATCCAAAACTAACCAATCATTCTTTCCAGCCTTTGAATTCAAAGAGAGTCCTGCCTCTCTGCTGTTTCTTTTCCCTCCCTTTCTTCAGTTGGTGGCAGTTGTTTGCTGATGAACAGTTCAGTTGGTTGCTAAATATGTGTGCAGTAAAGAAAGCAAAGAAATTTTCTTTCTCCTACAAATATCTCAGAGTGAGTTATTAAGACTTTAAGTGCCAGTTCATGAGAAAGGAATGAACTCTGGGGAATTTGTAGCTATTCGCCTCTGTGGGTCTCTATACTTCTTTTCAGCCAAAATGAATTTTTACCAGAAATTCAAAACTCTGCAAGAGATCCAGCACCACTGAATAACCCACAAGCTCAAGGAGTGGTCATGAAACAAAGGGTTTGTCACATGAGAATCCCGATTTGATATCCCTACGATATCCAACAGTGGAATAAACAGAAGCTTTGTGGTGAAAGGAAACTTGAGTTTAGAAAAGAACATCTGCTGATGTGTTAAAAACTTGTAAGCACCCTGCTGTCTCCCAGCCCTCTTCTTCCCCAAGTCAGTCCCAAGCCCTCTTCACAACATTATTGTGGCATGTTCCCCCCCCCCCATCCCAAGGGCAGACTGAGAACCACGTCCAGTAAAGAATAGCTCCTGTCAAGCGGAAAATGGGCTTTCAAGAAGCCAAGGGGACTGAAAGAGAGAGAGACAAGCCTTAAACAATCTCCCCACCAGCTGCCTGCAGGCTACTTAAACACTGTGCTTGCATTATGCATTGAAAGAAGGGCAAAGTCATTCAGACAGTCGCTAAGGCACATGGGCCTCCCTTAGGTCTGTCTGTGGCAAGGCCTTTGTGTGTATCCAGCATGGACAGTCTTGTGTCTTTACTGTTTCCAAAATAATGAACATTAAACTGGCGGAAAGCAAGAAGATCAAAAACAGGAAGAACAAAATGCATCTGCTGGGAATACAACAAGCCTAAGAGAACCCAATGAAACGCTCAAAGAGAAAACATAAGCGTAGTGATGGGAGACTTTAGCTACCTTTATACCTGTGGGAAATCCTACTCACCCAAGAATATAAGATCCAAAACTTGTCTAGTTGACAATATGATGTTTGAAAAGTTGACTAACAAGGAGAACAACAACAGTATCGCAAAATCTGGTTGTCAGCAATAGGGAGGGACTGGTCAACAAGATCAAGACAATGGAAATCTGGGCTGGAAGTGGCCATGCCCTCTTCAGTGAAGGAAGGAAGTGTTGAAGGTAATATATGATATGCACTCTGTGTGTCAAGAAAGCTGATTTCAATAGTTAAGCATCCTTCAGTCTCGAAAGACTATGGTACCGTGCTCTGTATGGAGGACTTTGAGCAGCGTCTAGTGTGGCTGAGGAGGCCGATTCGAGAGTGACAACCCCTTCCACACTGAAGACAAATCCAATCTATTCCCTGTCCAGCTCCCTGATTGTGCTGCTTTCGTGACTGCCTTTTTGCCTCAGCCTGCTGGACAAGGGTCTCTTCAAATTGGGAGAGGCCGTGATGCAATGCCTGCCTCCAGGCTGAACACTCAGATGTCAGGGTTTCCCATCAGTTGAGGTCCATTCAATAAGCTTAAGGAAACACTAGGTGAGATCCAATGGCCAAAAATATTCAGAAATGGCTGAAGTCCTGTTCACACTGCTATGCCATGTTAAGGCCGATGATATCATTAGTTTTGGCAACTTTGGGGAAATAATGTGGCATTGCAGTGAGAACAGGATTTCAGCCAGTGGTTAGGAGTAAAATACTGAAGGCATAATCTCAAACAATTGTTAACAGAAAGAAAAGCGGGAGGCACCTAAAGGAGCGGCTGCACGAGGAGCCTTCGAATAAGCACAGATTTTTAAAATGGATAAGCAATAGAAGGAAGGGCAAATCACCAACAGACATAACTAATAAGTAGCCAATATATGTAGGAAGAAGCTGGTTGGCAGAGAGTCTTCGCCATTTATTTCTTATTCCTGGGGGAAAGGGCCAAAAGAGGTGCTGCAGGATTCTGTCTCGGCTCCAGACTTATTCGCGATCTTTAAAAATGACTTGAGTAACAAATTTGAAGATGGCATCAAACTTAGATCGAGAGCTAATGCTTCAGAAGACATTACATTCACAGTTCAAAGTGACACATTTTGTACTGGGCCAAAATTTAAAAAAATTAGGCTCAACAGGGGAAAATGTAAGGTTCTACACCTAGGCAAGAATAATCAGATGAATATAGGATTGGTGACAGCTGGCTTGGCAATATCATGTCTGAAAAGGATCTGGGTTCTTAGTAGACCTCTACTTAACGTGTGAGCGGGACTACATGGGCACTTTCTGGGGAAAAAACCAAACAAATCTTCCTTCCTGAATTTGTCATGTCCTGAAATGGCTTTAAAAAGTTCTTGACCATAACTTTAAGAGAAAAGCAAAGAAACCTCTTTGCCCTGCCCTGTCTCCTCTTCCTTCTAGGAGGAAGTTTTCCATTTGTCTTTTATATTTTTAAAGCGGTGCAGCACATCTGTGCCACCTTAATACATGTTACTGTATTTGTTTGTTTGTTTGTTTATTACTTTAAGTACATATGTCATTTGGATGTGAAGATTGCACCAAATAACATACTGGACCTCCTAGCGACCTTATTTAGCTTGATCCCTCCTGCCCCAAAGAAAAAGTGTTGACAAGCCCTATGTTGACAATGGAGCAAAAACAAAAGCTAATGCAGTTCAAGGGTGCATCAACAGAACTATAGCATCCTGTCCAGATTACAGGAAGTACGAGAACCATTTTATTCTGCTTTGGTCAGACCTCACCTTTGGTTTTGGATACCACACCTTAGAAAGGATATTGATGAGGCAGAACACGTCCAGAGGAAGGCAGTCAAGATGGTTAAAGCTCTCAGTACCAAGTCTTGTGAGGAATGGTTGAATGAGCTGATATATTGCTTTCAGAAGAGAAGACTGAGAAGAATGGGAGACCTTCCAATACTTGAAGGATTCTCAGACTGAGCTTGTTTTCTGTGGCTACATGAGCAGGACCCAAACTAATGGATTCAAATTTAGCTGAACATTAGGAATTAATTCTTGACAGTAAGAGATGTTTGATAGTGGGATGGACTACCTAAGAACATGATGGGTACTCCTTCACTGGAAGTTTTTAAACAGAGGTTGGTTAGCCATCTTCTACAGATACTTTATCTATTGATTTCTTGCATTGGCAGAGGGTTGAACTGTATGACACTTGAAGTAACTACCAATTTTACATGAGGAAAAGTCCAAGAAATTTCAAGCTTAGAGATGAGAAAGAGATACTAACATCACCAGGGCCAGCTCTACTGTTAGGTGAATTTAGACACTTGCCTCAGGCAGCAAATTCTGGATGTCATGGGGAAAAAAACTTTGTTATTAATATGGCATTCTTGAGGGAGTAATTCCAAAAAACACAATGCCTTGTCTCTGTCTTTTTCTTAGCTGCCAAAGAGTTGGAAATGTGCTGATTGGAATTTCTCCCTCAGCTGCCAAATTAACTTGGTTGCCTTCAGAGTGCTGTATATTCTAACTTTGGAATGGAGGGGTACCATCTGCTGCCAAACCTCAGGCAAAAATATGTCTTGTTGGGTGAGCCATAACCATTGTTTCTTTGTGTTCCTCCTCGACACATTAACACTCTGGTTCAGAGCTATATGAGATGTACTTTTGCTTGTCTTGAGGTTCCCTAAGCAGCACTAAAGTTACTTTTTCCTGGGTAAAAGAAAAGGATAAGACAGACCAGGAGCAGCATAATGAGGATGGTCAGAACATCCAAGGAGCTCCAAACATGTGATCTTACAATAGCAGAACCATATTGTTTTCAACATATATTTTGCACAACTTGCTGCAACTAGCTGAGGCTAACGGGTGACAGGTCCCATACCCAATTATGCAACCAAGATGTGCCCTGGCACCTCATCATGTAACTGCAAGCGCCCATGCCAACTTATGCAAACATCATAAAATCTTTTGCATACATCCAAAACCTGGGGAGGGGGGAATGCCATATAGAATTGTAGCCTACAGTTTAGTTTCTATAGTCCAACGTTCATCAATCCAGGTCATTCCAGATACGTTAGACTACAGCTAGTCTTGTCCTCAGCTAGCACAGCCATTGGTTTTGGTGGCTGTGGATAATGGGAGCTGTAGTCCATCCTATTGGGGGGCATCCTATTAGGAGAGGCATCGTATAATTCAATCAGTACTCACGTTTGCATTCATACCAACCTGTTCTTTCACTCGGGATATCCAGGTATCCAGCAGTAATTTTATCCTAGATTGGTGGAACTTTTGGGTTGTCTTCACGGCAATGAAGAGATCTTCAATCAGCTGACGTTTTCCAACAGTAGAAGGCTTTTCACGGACCTGGAGTTTTTCAGACTCTGTCTCTGTGTGACTGCCATCGTTGGTCACGCCCACCGTTGCCATCTTCTGCTGTGCCCATCTGCTAAATAGCCCTTCTGAAAGGTTTTGGTAGGTGAGGGTCTCCCCCTGGTTACCATAACGCCTTGAGGAAAGGAGCAGCACACTCCCAAGAAGAAGAATGGCTCCAGGCAAGGCCCGAAGGAGACATCGGTACATCATTCCTTGATTTTGATCTCACCACAACAGTAGCCCACCAGCCCAGTTGCAACTCTTCTTTCTTGTTTCAGTACCTACTCCACTAGACCCATCTTCTCTCAGAGGGGAAAGAAACAGAACAAAGAGCAGCCCAAGAGAGATCTGGGGCAGAAATACACCCAGAATGTAGGAAGAGGGACTTCAACAAAGCAAAAAATTATTTTAAAAAAACAGAACAGAACCCAAACCTCTGTCTGGTTTCCACACACACATATACCTAAGGATCTAGGAAAGCCTCTGAGGTGGAAACGTAGAAGTTAAGGTGACTTCATTTCCCAGACAGCCAAAGACAGGTGACAGACACCTTACTGATAGCAAGGAGAAGGACCAGGTCACCTGAGCCTAGATGATCAAACAAGACAGCTCTGGGTTCCATTTAAAGTCACCCTGGATGGGTAGCCATTCAAGGGTCCTTCGTGGCAAACATCCATCCCAAAAGCAGGCCAGAAAGCATTGAGGTTTCAAAATAACAACCAGCCACTTTCAACAAGAGTGCAGGGCACCTCAAACTTGACGCAGGCTTCCTTTGGGACAACAGCAATGAGAGACAGAGCTGAAAAGAGAACAGCTTTTCTCCAGTCCCACCAGCTGCCTCCTGCCCCCCTCCCCTTGGCTCCACCCAGTCCTTTTTATGGGCACAACAGGGTCTCTCTCTCTGGGGAAATCTCCCGTTTAACCGTTCTTTGCCTACCTACACTCTGCTGGTCAGTTTTGTTAGAGAGCAAAGAGGGTCCCCAAGCCCCAAAATTTACAAACACTATCTTTAAAAAAAAAACAACCTCTAGCTTCCAAGCACACACATACCTTGTCAGCATCATCAGTAAGTGTTTCAATGCAAAAACATTTTCCCAAGCTCTAGCAAGAAAGCAAGCGAAGTCTCTGTAGCAGATTTTAATGCTCAAAGACATTGGTATGAGTACTGGCAGTTTTTCAAGTAAAACTGAAGGCTGAAAGAACTGCTTGGGCTTTTTAAAAAAAAAAAACTAGTACTTTGAACTGAGTTGAGAAATGTGGGTAATAGAGCCGACATAGAGGACGTAACGCACAATCCAGCCCCCTAGCCCTCACCAGCAGCTCATACTTTGTATTCTGCAGTAGCTAGCAAAATCTTTCCAAAGGCAGTTCCACTTAAAGCACCTTGTAGTTGTCCGGTGTGAATATTAACCAGATCTCTATTAACTGAGCTAGTAACCTGCCGCATCCAAACAGGGTGGCCAGGCAGTTGTCACCAAAAAGGAGAAAAAAAGATGCTATGCATGAAATTGCATTTGCTAATTGAGGTGTGCATATGCAAAATTCAAATGATTATCCATAATTTAAACAGAACTCCAATGCACCTCACTTAAGTGGGAGAGACTCAGATTAGGTGCCTTTTTGTGCCTGCTGAGTCTGCTACCCAGTGTTCCCTACAGATGGGAAAACCCACAATCCCTGAATTTGAAACTCTCTTTTTATGGTTCATTACTTTTAAATCAGAGTTGGGCTGGATGACTATTCAAAGAGAGGACTGTCATCCCCAAAACAAGCCATAAGGCCACTCTACATCTAAATTGGTTCACGGCCAGCACCCACCAACCTCTGTTGGCAAAACATATATTCCTGGCTATGGCCAGGCATCTTTGATGGTGCACTGGAGGTGGAATCATCCACAGATCCTCCACAGCCAAAGTGAACACCCTCTTCTTGCAGATCTACTGCCTACTGGTTTGCTTCTTTCAGCACTTATGGGTAATCAAAACAGATCTTGTACATGTTACTTTTGCTGGGAGATTCTGGGAGTTGCTGTCCAAGAAAATAACTTTCCCAAGCTCTGAGCTTCAGCTGCTAAAGTTCCTTTGCAATAAGTTGCTAAGGCAGGATTTGAAAAAGAAAGCATAATCACATCACCAGGTGGCCCAAGACCTTATGCTGCCTGAGACAAAGAGCAAGAGAGTATCCCATTTCATTCCATGTAGAACTGAATGGGAAGCTGAGTATCCCCTCCATACTGGCAGTGGGAGATCATCCTCTACTTCTCCAGAGGCAGCAGGGTTGTTGCTTTTTGTGTCACAGGAGACGCTGCATAACACACAGCTCCCTCATTCTGCACTTTGCTGCCACAACCACCCCCCAGCATGTCACCTGAAGCACCTGCCTTGTTCTACCTAATGGCAGGGCCAGCCTTCAGTCAGATGTTCTGTGCAGTAGTTGTTTTGAAATACTGTAACATCACAGGAGCACCACATTGATAGTGAGGATCCATGGAAGATCCTGTCTGTTTCTTGGCAATAAGAAAAATCCTGTGAAGAGGAGCACCCGGCTTCCAAAGTTGGCAAAGGAAAGGAATGTGTGTGCCAGCTAAGCATGCACAAGCAAATGCACACACTCATGGGTTCACCACTGCCTTTTACATCTATGCTGCAGAGATTGGTGGCTGGAAGCTGTTCTCTTCCTCCACTTTCCAGAAGTGAAAGTGATGGTCCCCCCTCCCTCCGCCTGTGCGTTGTTCTTGAAAGCCTTCCCATAAGGGATGATCTTACATTCCAAGTAGATCGCACAGCTCTGCATTTTTATGCACATCTTTCTCTTTGTTATGTGCTTTGATGAGCAGTGACCTAATTAAAAAAAAACCTTGCCTTTTAGAATATTATCAATGGCATCTCAAAGGGAAGATTCACGCAGTTTGTCATTTGACCTAGATTTTAAGATTTCCATTCAGCTTCCAAATTCCTCTTGGCCTTCCCAGCTCCCATAGTGCCCAATGGTGCAATCTTACCCCTCCCTCAGCTGTGGACCACAGTGGCGTCTGCCTCCCCACCACTGCCCGATGGTATCATTCATCAGCTCATATTCTGCAAGAATGTTTTCTTAACCTTGGTAATTTTGCTGAGCTTATAAGCATCCTTCTCCTTCAGGGAGATGTGAGTTGCATCAGCAAACCAGAACAGCTCCTCCTTGGATTTTTGCACTCCATCAACTAATATACGGTACAAGAGAGGTATTGGGGAAACTGCCATGTCTAGACGTTCTAAAAATCTTGTTCTGCTTCAGTTGCCAATTCTGCAGGGAAGCCCCTCAGATGCATCATGCTTGCCTTTTGTGAATCATTATTCCTCTCTACCTCACAGAACCAAGGCTTCCCTTGAGCATAAATTCCATCTGGAAAAATATAGTATGAGTACTGTCACATCAGTGCCACAGTCAATTCTGGATTTACACCAGGGCAAAATTAACTACGACATAGGAAATCTGAATACTGGATATTCAAATTTTTGGAAAACCTTCATAACATCTCTCGTTGGCAATTCTTGGGAGAAGATTTTAAAAAGACTTTACCTCTGACATTATCCAAACTCAAGTTGTTCCCCTCCTCTTCCTCCTTGGAAGTAAATTGCGGTTGCAGAGAGAAGAGTTTAGCTGGAATAAAATTACATAATGGAGGATAACTTGTCAGAACTTGGGGAAAAATCACTTCTGGGGATGAACTTCACCACACTGACTGTACAATTCTAGGAATGGCTATTTAGAAAACTTTTTAACTTTTCCAAGTTCTGACAGTGGCCCACAGAGGGAAACACAGAATTCTTGTGCTGGAGGTGGTGTTCCATAGCATAACCAAGCTGCCTCTTCTTTCCCAATTCCTGTAGCCTCAATGCTCACAATGCTATGGAGAAATTGCAGCCGTTCCATTTCTTATGATGGAAAACCTTCCAGCAGTAAAACAGAAGGAAAAAGAAAGTGGTACCAAGATTGTGGCTGCACATCATGCCCATGGTGAGGTAATGACTATCATTTTCTGAGCGACAGGGAATGATGAAGCGTTATCTGTAATGATCACATTCTGCTCTCCCAACTGCCACAAGAGCCCTAATTTGGCTGCATGATGGTGAAGTCAATGCTACTTTTTCTATCCAGGACTGGCCCAGGGCATTTTGAGGAGGCACACAAATGGCATATTCTCTCCAAGCTGAGGTGGCCAAGAAATTTTATCCCCATGGTAGAAAACACACCAAGTAGAACTCACCTAGTAGAAAACAGACACTTCTTTCTGAGAATGAAAAATAGTATATTAACATATATTAACATAATCATTTTATGCCCCTTCTTGACTTCCTAAATTAGCTGCCTGAGAGTTCAGCTAAACAAAGAAAATGCATATCTCCTATAATTAACATCTTCTCACTCACCATGGACCAGACATATGTGCCTTAGCAATTAACGACCAGGTTCATCTTCCCTTGACCAATTGCAAAACTAAGCTTGTGGAATGTAAAATACAAAGGGAAAGAAAAGCACAGGCTACTTCTAGAGACATCCTAAAATTATTCTCTATTTGACACTGAAATGGGCATGTCCCTTTGCCCAACAATAGGGCCTGCCCACGTACTAGCAAAGCAGTAAGACATAAGAACGTGTAAGGGATGCAAAACGGGAATTTGTGGGTGCCTCATGCAACTTGCTTCAGACTTTAGTTTTCCCTTCTTTGAGGCAAGCTTATAGTCCTCATTGCTACAAAAGAGCAGTTGAAAATCTGTGCCAGCAACAACGGCTGAACTTTCAGAAAGCAAATTGGTGGCTCCATATCATTGCCATTTGTTTTGGATAGAGCTTTAGTGAATTTTGCGTCCTGCTTTGCCTCTCCCCATGATAAGCTAAAACAACAATAAGAGAAGTAAATTATGCAAAAGAGTAAATGTTGTACTGTAAATTATGTAAAAAGTAGGGAAAGTATGCAATTTTGTCCCGTTTCCATAATTCATATAGGGTGCAGAATTTAGCATTTCTTGGTGTAGAGTTGCAGTTGCCTGGGCCCAGAATTCTAATTTCTTTGGGGCACAAAGCAGGGTGTGAAGGACATCTGTCTGGACTCCACCATTGTCCAGGCAAAATATTTCTACAAAGAACTGATGTTTCTCTTTTTTTGTACTACAGCTCCCAAAACATCCCAGCTGGTATGACCACCGACTAAAAAAGGGAGAGGTGTAAACAGCTGGAGGGAGGGATTTTGTCTGGAATGCCACTCCCAAAGACACCCCCCCCATGCCAGCATGATTTGCGAGCTCTATTCTAAAATGTTTATTAATATTCCATTTTGGGGACAGTAAAGCCGTTGCTTCTCCAGGAGGCACCACATTCTATCACTTGAGATTTCTCAAAGAATTCCAGGCATTCCCCCCCTCTTTTTTTGACACTCCTCTGATATTATAAATATATATCTTATTTTTAGATTCCCTTTGAACATCAGCATGTTCTTTCACTGACTTATTGAGAACACTGAGCCGGAGGCCTTGAGATGCTTAAGGTGCTTGGCGTGCTGGAACCTCCTGTGGTCTGCTTAACTTCCCCATCGGGAAGCCAAGGACACGGCCGGGAACCCAAAGGCGGCGGCACTCTTTGAGGTGTGCTCTGCTGGTAGATAGCCGCTAAACAGCAAACATCAGCAGCTCCCTTGGGGTTTTCCATGGTGCCTGGGGAACTCCCCGGGTGATGCGGAAGCATCCAAAGGTGATTAAACAGAAATCCTCAGCTTTACTGGAGATATTTATCCCTGGGATTTAGAAAGCAGAGCAAGGTGTACACACACCTACCTCTCCCTCCAGTGGCATTTGCAGCTGCGTGATGCTTTGAAACAGACTCAGGGCCAAGAGGCTGTCCAGGTCAGCTCTCAATAGTTGATAATTTAGCATGTCTGCCTTGTGCTTGATTTACAAACAGTAAGCCTGTTGGCAGGACCATTTGTTGTATTGTTCTTTATTGATTGTGTGGTGGCTGGCTGTTCAGGTGCTTAATAAATTTTTATTATATTACCCTCTTGGCATAAAATCATCTGAACCCTTCATGCTCATTGCTGTAGTTCATATACCGCCCAATCTGCTTGCTAAGACTTTGGTTACCATCATTTCTGTCTCTGTGGCCTCAAGGACGTAGCACTACGAGGCACTTTATGTGAAGTGATTCTTGGAGAAAGGACTGAGCATGTTTGGCCATAAAGCAGTTTTGGATATCTATTCCCAGCATCCTTTACTGTTCTGGGTGAAGCTAAGGAGCACTGAACACTAGCAAGATGTGTTTTTGATGGCCCACTGGTTCCTCATCCCTCCCTTGGAGTCTGGCTGGAAGCGCCATTTTGTGCTAATGGCACAGCTAGGTTCCTTGCAGAGTGGATTTAAATATATTGACATTTTCAGCCTCTCCCGGGGCAACTGTACAGGTCATCTATTGACGTTTAGTTACAAGACAAAATAGTGGCTCCTGAATTATCAAGGCTTCCCAGCTGAGAAGTAGCTATCCTTAACTATTTACTTTGGGGTAATGAGGATCTGAATTAATTATATTTCAAAAGTAACATAAATAGCTAACGGCCACTTTTAGGGTGTAACAAAAAAAATGTTTTACAACCACTTTCAAAGCTGCTTGTAGGGGACATGTTAATATATATTTTCGGAGAATTTTTGACAAAGAACCCCCCAAGCTTTATACCATTCTCTTATCATCCCCAAGCGGCAAGCAAATTGTTGGTTTGTTTTTATTTATTTTTCTTCTGAGCATTTTCATGGTACTTTATCTGAATTGCTCACCAGAGAGAACCGAATAATGTTTCCCATAATTTTCTGGCTGGGAATGACAATGCAGTTCATTAGTAGTGCACAACACACCCAACCACTTCCCCCAATGAGAGCAGTGGTGGCAATACTGTACTGTAGTTAGATTCCCTTGCCAGCAACACATCAAGGTCTGTTTTGATTAAATAATGTTCTGAGCCCAGAGAAGCCACCTGCAAGCTGAGCCCTAAACATCTGGGTCTATCTCCCGTTTAAGCCTTGCCAGAGAGCATCTTTATATCAACAGTGTAGTCTAGGAATCAGGTTCTCAGTTCCCTGGTCATATGGAGGCCCCCTTCTCTATAGATGGCAATGTGTTTCACTTCACTTACTTCAAATGATGGCAAGCCTGTTCTCCTGCATTTGGGAGTCCTTATGCATTCTGCCATGTGGGCCCCTGGATGTCTGTCTCAAAATCTTGTCCTGAAAGCCCCACTATTGCTCCAAAGCTAAGCTCTGCCAGAAACAGTACAATCTTTTTCTAATACAGTGGTGCCTCACTTAACGATTGCCGCGTTAAATTATGAAACCGCTATACGATGACTGTTTTGCAATCGCTTTTGATCGCAAAATGATGTTTTAATAGGCAAAATTCGCTTCCCGACTATCAGTTCCCTGCTTCGGGAACCAAATTTTTGCTAGACGATGTTTTTAAAACAGCTGATCTGCGGCTTCAAAATGGCCGCCCGCTGTGTAAAATGGCTCCCCGCTGTGTTTTTGGACAGATTCCTTGCTTTACAGGCATCGAAAATGGCCGTCTCTATGAAGGATCTTCGCTGGACGGTGAGTTATTCAGCCCATTGGAATGCATTGAACGGGTTTTCAATGCATTTCTATGGGATTTTTTATTTCGCTTAACGAGGATTTTGCTCTACAGTGATTTTGCTGGAACGGATTATCCTCGTTAAGTGAGGTACCACTGTATATTGCTATAAAATCCATTTTATCACTGCCTATTTTCTGCTCCCAGCCAAAAAGAGAGAGAGAGAGAGAGAGAGAGAGAGAGAGAGAGAGAGAGAGAGAGAGAGAGATTATATGGCTGTCAAGCCAATGGACAGAATCCACAGGGGATCCAAAGTTTGACAGGACTGAAAGGCTCAGCTCATTTGTAACTTTTTTTGTGATACAGAAAAAATTATGTAACCCAAAACAAACTTTTCCTATGTTGCCGATGTTCTGGAACTCATTTCATTACCTGATTACTTATAAAAGATCTGTTCAAGCATCATTCCTGTCTCACCAGACTTTTAAGGAGCTTCTTTTATGATCCAACAGGCTGGTTTGTTGTTTCCCTGGGACGCATTTTGAGTCAATGCTGTGATGTTTTGTAGTGGTTTTTATTTGAACTATTATTTTTAAGCAACATTTAGTGGTAAAAAGAAGAGGGATATACATTCTTGAATGAATGAAAAAAATAAAATGCAAGTGCTGTTTTCAATCTAACCAAAGGAGGCACCGAGAACAAGGAAAATCAAGGCAGCCCAACTATTTCCCTGTAACTGTGTCCAAGTATATTGAAGGTCTTCTTGGAACTAATGAACAGCCAAGCTATATCCCTAAAAGGCCACGACAGGACACAAAAATGTAGTGTTATAGATCATAGTATAAACATAAAGCCAGTCTCTAGTTCAGAGTCAGGCAAAGAAGGGCTTCCCATGTGTTCCTGGGCTTGCATTTCTAACTGTTGTTCACCACTGGCTGTACTGGATAGAACTGATGAATATTGCGATCCACATCTGGAGGGTTCCAATTGGCTCATGGATGTCCCGGGAGATCTTATTAGAGAAGCTGTGTCTTTTGGTCCAAAAGATTCTAAATCTGGAATTTAGAGAAATTACCATCACCAGTAGGATCACAGGAGGCTGAGGAACATAGTGAGCTGCCTCACATGGTTCAGGCGATTTGTTCATTTAGCCTACTGTCACTGACTCTGGCTAGCAACATTTCTTCAGGGTCTTGGACAGAGGTCTTTCCCACCAGCAGCTTTTGGGCCCTATTTTAAGAACTGTGCAACAAAAGTGTAATTTTCAAAAAGTAAAAATCCTTTGGCACCTTTAGACTAACACATTTATTTTAGTCTAGGAAATCTGTGGGTTACCACCTACTGTTTCAGGCTTCTTCAGACACAAAGTTTGGAAGAAACTAGATGCCACCAACAAAACTCAGGATCCAAAGCACACACCGTGCAACTGAGCTACGGCCTCTTCCCAGAAGCAGACTTGTATAATTCTGCACTGCTAAGCTGTTACCAGAAGTAGAAGATACAATCACAAAAATCAGCTATACAGCTTTGGGAAAGTCTTTTTGTGTGGGTTCATGACGGACCACCCTGCAAAACTCTACACAATAAAGTGCTAAATGATGTACATAATATTCATTTTGCCTCTACAGTTCTGTTCAGAGATATCAAGCTCTAGTTCCAGATGCTAAAAACCATTTATGGAATAAAAAATGATCAGAACATGGCTGCTCTGAATTTGCATCTAGCAATATTAATATAGTATAGTAATGATTTCTTGAACTCTGCAACATTCCAATAGGGCAGGTACATTTGAAGTATAGTATGTATGCATGTGTTGGAAAACTGGAAAAGGCAATGCATGGGCACTTAAGATGTATCTTACACACTAACAACTGGACAAAACAGCTGTTGGCCTCCCAGCCTCCACTGTGGAGACCAACAAGACAGTCCAGGGCCCCACTGGTTCTGTTGTGCAACTCCCTGTTATGTCATCCCTATTATGTCTCATTTTTCTGGACCTACTTCAAAATTGAAACTGAGGATGAATTATGCATACAGACTCCG